>NW_026114100.1:0-55649 GCF_018139145.2 Gymnogyps californianus | reverse complement strand
TTCTCTGGCTTCTCGTTCTGCTGCTGCTTTGTCATCGTTGGCCCCTGGTCAGTCATCTGTGGCAGCTGGGCTGCCAGTAAATCCATCTTCTGTTGTTGTCTCTGATCTCCCTCCAGCAGTGTCCCTATCTCTCCGTGGTGAAAAGCCAGATGGACCTTTTCGGTAAGTAAATCTGTAGATCATCATGAATATAAAAGACACCAAAATGCTTACATTAGATTCTTTCTTCTTGAGCTTCTCAGCTAGCGATTTATGTATCGTTAGTGACAGTTCCAGATAATTGTGGAAGTTCTGGTTTTTGTTTTTACTTTGAACGAGGACACTTTGATAAGTTGGAAGTGTACCTCATGCAAGAATTTTCTCAGAAGTATTTCTTGTTTGGTTCCCTTATCAGTCATTCAGTACAGTTTACCCTGAAAGAGGAACTTTTTTCCCCCAGGAGCCCTTTGATTTTTAAGTGGCTAGCAATTCCTAGAGTAACCGTTTAGTTACATCAAACCTTCTTGAGTGCGTTAATTTCTCATTAGTACTGAGGAAATATTTTCATGAAAAGCATAAAAGCACGATTATAGTTAAAATTGACCAGGTGTTTTCACATTACTTTTTTCTACAGTATTTCTGTCATCAAACATTATGATAAGTCAGAGTCATCCTCAGTAATACACAGTGTAGTCAGTGATGCGTAATAAACATTGAAACACTGTAAATTTTGAAGTATTTACAAACATGAAAGTCTAAGTTTGCAACCCAGTGAAGTCATATGAAAATACATTAAAAAGCTGTACTCTTGCTTAGGGCTTATATCCTTTCAACTTTATGCCTTGAATGCAAATAGCCACTTGGTCCAGAAGACTGTCGGCTCAGCTGTACCATTGAATACAAAGGATCACAATTCAGAAGAACCTCTAAGGCAGCCTCTGAACTAGCATATAAACATTTCCTAATAGAATTTTCAGTTCTTGCGTCTTCCAAAACTGAGATTCAGTGTGTGGGTTATACGTGCTCTAATCCTTTCATGTGCAGCTAGCTTAATAAAATATTTTTCCAGTGAGCTTCCTCTTTAAATGCCAGTAGTCCAAATTGACTTCTGTTCAGCGCTTCATTTGGAATCGGCCAACTTCACATTTGTAAATCTGGTGAAGATTACTTTTTAATTTTTTTTTTCCATTTACAGTAGTCAGCCTTTTCTCACCTTGGACTTTATATTTCAACTAGCACTTCAAAACAATGTTAGAATAATAAAAAATTGGTTTTTTGTTGTAGCGATGCCGATACTGTTATACCTCCTGCTGCTCTGGTGACGGCTGCTGAACTTTCTAAATCTTCCCCTCTGTCAATCAGCAGTTTGTTGGAAGAGAAGGTAAATTTTATTTCAACATATGGAGTGATTCTTGTATTTTTGTAGAGCTGTTTTCTAACTGTTTGCATTTATTCACAAGGGCTATCAGGTTCCTGTACTAAGACAACCAGCATTACCAAGTCTTCTGGGCCCTCAAGGACAATCAATACCCACAACTGGTAAGTAATTATAACTTTAGAATCTCTTCTAAAAAATTATCTTCAGATAAACTGAATGTTTTTTTCTTTTTCCTCTCCCCACTCCAAAAGGTCATCCCATGAGAGCCAGTACAATTCGCTCAGCAGGTGGCAGACCAGGCTGGAACTGTAAGTATTCTACAGAAATTCAATATATTACTACTTGTAACCTGTTAAATTAGGCCGTAACACGTAACTTATACAACAGCTGATTTATAATGAAATAAGTATGCACAGATAGTTGTGGAGAATACAAGTGGTAATTAATTTTTAAATGGCTTAATTTGAATTAGCTTTAACAAAGGGGATCTATGCTTGCAGTAAGATTATTTAAAATAAAACTGCAGTACATAATTGAAAAGAGGACTCTGAAAAATGAACACTTTTTGAGGAAACCATAATTACATATAAAAATTAAATATAATTAAAAGATCAGACAGAAAGCTACCCTTTTGATTACTGGCTGAATAGGGCTGAAGAAATTGATTTCCCAATAGAAATCAGCCTCCAACATTCTTTCTTTAACAACTTAGTTGATACTGATTGAGCAGATTATTGGAAAAGTCAATGCTGTTATTTTATGACAGTTTTTAATTTCTTCAATTTACTCATCTCAAACAGCCAAGCTGCTTTCTCTCAGTTGGAGAGAGGGGAGTCCGTTTTATCTATTATTGCAGTGTCAAGTTAGTCCTTCCTTTCGGTATATATTTGTTACAGGTAGATGGTAAGGGTTCATTGTGTTTATAAAATCTTAAAGATAAATCAAAACAAAAACCAGGATCCGTCCCACAAATTGTCTAAAATCTCAAATTCAATAAGCAAGAAAAATAACAACTCAGGGACAAGAACAGGCCAAATACGTCATCATGAGGCAACAACATAGGAAGCATATGTGGGAGAGTTAAAAGAAGTTCGAGAGAAGATTAGTTAATATCTGTGCAGTACTTTGAAGATCAGAAGTGTGAAGTAGTAAGTGTATCAAGGAGTGGCAGAGGAGCAGTGGGCACTTTGCACATGGGAGATGGGAGTCTCATTTAAGGATGGCAGCCTCCATCCACAGTCGCAAAGCTGAGTATAAGACAAGAAGACTGAGGGAACTGTTGGGGGTGAGGATGTGGAAGGCGAGTATGAGGATCAAGAAATGAGTGGTCTCAAATGAACAGAAAGCAGGGAGAAAAATGCTTAAGTTGAGATCAAGAAGTGCTTGCCACCATGCTCCCGCTTCATTCGCTTTCCACTTTAAAATCAGGGCAGAGTGTAACGAAGTGACACATGTTTTTGGGTTTCTTTAGAAGTTCAAATCGAGGACGCCCGCACAGTGAACGTACCCAAAGGACTCAGGCCCCAACACTACCAGCATCGACACCAGTCTTTGTGCCTGTGCCTCCACCTCCCTTGTATCCTCCACCGCCCCATGCACTGCCTCTTCCACCCGGGGTACCACCACCACAGTTTCCTCCTCAGTTTCCACCTGGTCAGCCTCCATCTGCTGGGTACACTGTCCCCCCTCCAGGATATCCCCAGCTCCTGCAAACATGTCATCAGCTTGGGTACCAACAGCAGTACCAACGGCTCATTCAAATGCCATCCCAACGACACAAGCACCCCCTTTATCTAGGGAGGAGTTTTACAGAGAGCAACGGAGACTTAAAGAGGAGTAAGTATTTGGCTCAATGAAGTTGCATTGTTTTTTCATTTTTGTATTTCGATAGCATATCGGACTGCAGTTACACTAAAGTGCATCTGACATAAGCAAAAATGACGTAGTGTTTCTTCCAGTATACTTTTTCGTTGCAGATGGTAAACATGCAAAACTAAAACAAGACAAATGTAATTCTAAAACTTTCCCTAAAACTTGTAGGAATTCTAAACTGTTTTTGCTTAAATAGGATGTTCACCTTTTGCATTTGCATGCAGTATACATTTTCTCATATTGGCCATGTTTTGTTTCTTGATGTCTTTTTGTAATAAAGGTCAAACTATAATTGTAATAAAGGTCAAACTTATTTTAACAGGGAAAAGAAAAAGTCCAAACTTGATGAGTTTACAAAATGATTTTGCTAAGGAATTGATGGAATATAAAAAGATTCAAAAGGAGCGTAGGCGTTCGTTTTCCAGGTAACTGCTTTACATGTCCGTAATGGAGAAGCAGATTGTCTAGAAGAATCAGGAGGAGTTCCACTCCACCTCTCTATCATTAGATGGATTGGATGATTCAAGGGATTTGCAGTGATAGGAGTTTCATATGTAGGTTACTAGCTTAAATATGGCAGAGATTACAGTTGACTGTTAGTTATAATTGGGCAGCAGTTGTTAAGGAGCAGGTGTCTCTTTTACTAAAGCTTCTCTGCAATGACTTCCTTCACCTCCCGACAGCCGTGAGGAGGCTAGAGTCTGAGCAGGTGTAGTTGCTGGATTTTCTGTGTCTCCCTATTCTGATTGTAACCATTACCTCAAAGCACTTTGGAGGAGATCTGTGAGAGAAATTGTCTTCAGTTCCTCTTTTGTTTATCTCATGTGGATACATGGAGAGATTTTAACCTGGACTGCAAACTGGTGGCTTTCGCTAGTATCTTGTTGACATTGTTAAATTTTTCTTAGGAATTAAAAGATCAGACTTGTTTTTAAGGAAATCTTAAATTGGTGAAGGACTTCGAGAGGAGGAATGATGCTAATGAACATATGCAGAATAATGTGACATGGTTCTTTAAAAAATAGAAAAGAAAAACTTGTGAAGAAAAAACTCAGGGTAGCTGATGTTTTCTATCGCCAAAAATCACATGGGCAGGAGTCTGAATAGCTCTCTATTACTAATGCTGTCAGTATCTTTCCTAGAGTAATGGCATTGAGTCATATTACTAGAGGCTGAGTTTAGAAGTTTTTAGATACGATTTTTCTTGAAATGCGGTCACTAGCCTTGGTTAGAGCTAGAGGTATGTGCAAAATTTTGCTAGGACATCTGGCTAGAAGTGTTGATTAAATAGTCCTGTATGTAAGATTGCAGTACAAGTATTGTGTATCCTATACAAATTACCAAATAAGTAGTGAAGTTAAATAGACTAAGCTGGCATTTTAAAATTGAGCTTTACTGTCGTGAGGCTAAATTGTGTTTTCTTGATGTTTGATACTGCACTGTAGCCATTAAGACGTGCTCTTTTACTGCAACAAAAATGATTTTGCACTGCATGTAGTTGCCGAGTAGTGAAAAATGTGTGTGTTCATGTACCAGTAGAGGCCAGTATACACCACCTTAAATCAATCAATAGTTATGGTAGTTCATGTGATAGAAGTGAGTGGAAATAGACTTACCCTTCCTGTATGTTTTTACACTAACAAAGCAGCAGCTGTTCTGTCTTGTAAGCAGAAACTTTTACATGTTATCAAGTTCTTCAATTTGCAGTAGCATTATGTCAGCAGCTGAAAGAAGCTTTGACATAAGCATATGGAGAGGAAAAAAAAAACCAAACCAAATTTGGGAGGAAAAAAATTGGGGAGAGTGACTGTTTTGAATTAACTTCATTTATTTTTTTTTGTGTTGTGTTTTTTTTTTTTTAAGGTCCAAGTCTCCCTATAGTGCTTCATCTTACTCTAGAAGTTCGTATACCTACTCCAAGTCAAGATCAGGTTCTTCCCGCTCTCGCTCCTACTCTCGATCATTTAGTCGTTCCCATTCTCGTTCCTACTCGCGATCGCCGCCATATCCAAGAAGAGGCAAAGGGAAGAGTCGTAACTATCGTTCTAGGTCAAGGTCACATGGCTATCACCGGTCAAGGTCAAGGTCACCCCCATACAGAAGATACCATTCACGGTCAAGGTCTCCAGTATTTAGAGGCCAGTCTCCCACTAAACGGACTGTACCTCAAGGGGAAGGAGAAAGGGAGTATTTTAACAGATACAGAGAAGTTCCACCATATGATATGAAAGCTTACTATGGCAGATCTGTTGACTTTAGAGATCCGTTTGAAAAGGAAAGATACAGAGAATGGGAAAGGAACTATAGAGAATGGTATGAAAAGTTTTACAAGGGCTATGCTGTTGGCGCGCAACCTCGACCTCCAGTAAACAGAGAGAACTTTTTCTCCAGATAGGTTTGGTCCACCTGGGACCAGACGAGAGAATTCGCCATATGCTCGGGGACGTAGGGAGGATTATCCTGGTGGGCAGAGCCATCGAAATCGTAATATAGCTGGAAATTACCCTGAAAAACCTTCTGGGAGAGAGAGCCATGGCATCAAAGATCCTACAAAATCAAAAGAGAAGGAGGTGGAAAATCCACTGGGAGATAGCAAAGGAAATAAAACATAAAAAACACCGGAAGAGAAGAAAAGGGGATGAGAACGAAGGGTTTCCCAATGCTGAGTTGTTAGAAGGTGCGAGAAAACCAAGAGAGCCAGTTACAGCAGAAGACGTTAAAACGGAGTCTCTGTTCATGCTCCCCAGCAGAGATGATGCCACCCCTGTGAGAGATGAGCCTATGGAAGCAGATTCTATTGCTTTCAAACCGGTGTCTGAAAAGGAGAAAAAAAGAGAAGGATAAGCCAAAAGCAAAAATTGACAAGACAAAGCGGAAAGTGGAAGTGGCTGTTCCTCCTAAGAAAGACAATACAATAAAACCAGCTAAAGCTTCCCAAGAAAAGGTGGACACCGATCGTGAAAAATCTCCTCGGACGGAACCTCCTGTGAAAAAAGTGAAGGAGGAGTTGCCAAAGACAGACAGTGTTAAAACATCTTCCTCTCAAAAGGATGAGAAGGCTCTTGGTACCCCGCGGAAGGTTCACCCCAAAGTGACAAAAGATCACCCAGAAACCAGACCAGCCAAGGAGGAAAAGGCAAAGAAAGACCATCCAAAAGAAACCAAGTCGGAAAAGCCCTCCAACAAAGAGGACAAGTCAAAAAAACCTGCTGAAAAAAGCAAACCGCCTGATGCAAAACCTGAAAAAAGAAAAAGAAAAGCAGATGAAAAGGTTGATAAAGAACACGAAGCCGCTTCCATAAAGGCCTCTAAACCAGAAACTGCTGAATCGAAAGCATCGCCGAAGGGGAAGACTGAGCCTGATGGTGAAAAAGGAGAGCGAACTCCAGAAAAGGATAAATCTGCTTTTCTTAACAACCCTGCAAAAAAGATTAAACTTAACCGAGAAACTGGCAAAAAGATTGTGAGTGGAGAAAATGTACCACCTGCAAAAGAACCTGTTGAGAAACCTGAGCCAAGCAGCAGCAAAGTTAAACAAGAAAAAGCGAAGGGAAAAGTGAGGAGAAAAGTAACAGCAGCTGATGGATCTAGTTCAACTCTTGTAGATTACACCAGGTACCTCATCATTTCTTTTCATATTTTTTCTTTCCTCCCCTCCCCCCCAAAAAATGTAAAATTCTTTATGGTGACTAATGAAAGGAACAGCTAAATCTGTGCTAGATGAGTGGATAATCTGTGATCTCTCCTGTTAAACTGTACTTGGGTCAAAATCAAATTTTGTTAAACAAGCAGTCTGTACTGCACATAAAGCTAATAAGGTTAATTCAGTGGTGACGTGTTTGACCCTTACTTCTGGACTTTTTTCCCCCTTTTCTTATTCGTTATATGTTGACTCTCTGAGGTGTCCCCTCTATGTCTTCCTTCAAATCCAGCTTACTGCTAAAGGCAAGGATAACAGACATGTCTATACCATGCAATATTTTGCATTTTAAAAATTGCAAGGTAATGTAATGATCTACTTTTGTCAGTATGACATGAAATTATACCTTGCAGAAATAGCAGCTTGGTTGCCCATGTATTGTACTGATTTTAGATTTCAGCACAGTGCCGTGTTGACACAGCTACACTGCCAACTTTTTTTGGCACTTACCTTGGAGATCTCTCGTCTGTATTCCATTGTGTGACGTCTTGGGGGGGGGGGGAGTGATGTAGTGTGGAGCTGTTACTGCTTACATTTCAGCGTCTAAAGAAGCAGGACTGAGCAAACTCAAAACATTTAAGACGTTACAACTCTGGGACATGAGGATAAAACTTTGGTTGTATATACCTCTTCATAATTGCTTGCTTACATGTTGAGACAAGAATGTGTATCTAATTTATCTGCCATTGGTAGAAATAGGACATGAAGGAATTACCAGATCAGACAGTCCCCAATCGGATAATCTTGTGTCTTTGTTAATTAAATGTGTACGACTAGCAAGATACTAAATTAATGGATTGCTCATAATCTGAGCTAGTAGACTCATCCTTTCTCTTGTCTGTTCCCTTAATTGAACATCTTTTGAAAAAATGCTGAAGATTTAGAATTGAGACAAAAGCTATTTTATGAAATGTTACAAAAGATGGCGATGCGTGTATCTCACCTGTTATTAATGTACGCTTTTTTTCCTGTTAGCACTAGTTCTACTGGAGGAAGCCCTGTTAGAAAGACTGAAGAAAAGCCAGATACAAAACGAACTGTCATTAAGACCATGGAGGAGTATAATAATGATATAACAGCCCCTGCTGAAGATGTCATTATTATGATCCAGGTCCCTCAGTCAAAGTGGGATAAAGATGACTTTGAGTCTGAAGAGGAAGACATTAAATCTACCCAGGTGCCTGCAAACGTAGGAAAACCTGCGAGTGTTATAAAAAATGTGAGTGCTAAGCCACCAAATCCCGTAAAACACAATGAAAAAGAGACGGAGCCTTTGGAGAAGATACAGAAAACTACAAAAGAGGCGAGTTATGAAAGCTCCCAGCATGATGCAAAAAGTTCAAAAAGTTCTATGTCAAATGAAAAAGGAAAAACCAAAGACCGGGATCATTCTTTGTCAGACAAGGACACTTCTGAGAAGAGAAAGAGCAGTGTTCAGCCAGAAAAAGACCACTCGGAACGTGCAACTGAACAAGGAAATGGGAAAAATACTTCTCAATCTTCCAAAGACAGCAGATCTGCAGAGAAACATGATACTGGCCGTGGACCCACTGCTAAAGACTTTACTCCAAACCGAGACAAAAAATCTGACCATGATGGCAACAGAGATCATTCTAGTTCCAAGCGTAGAGACGAAAAAAGTGAATTAGCAAGGAGAAAAGACTCCCCTTCTCGAAACAGAGAATCTACATCAGTACAGAAAAGTAAGCCGAGAGACGAACGAGCAGAGCCGTCCAAAAAGGGCGCTGGAGATGCCAAAAGGAGCAGCTACAGTCCTCCGCGTGAGAGGAAGCAGTCTGATCACAAAGCTGCTCACGATTCCAAGCGTACATCGGAGGAACACAAACCTCTAGATAAAAATGCAGGAAAAGAGAAAGAGAAGCATGTACCAGAAGTAAAGAGCAATAAAGAGAAAGAGCCAGGTGGTAATAAACCACCTTTGAGACAAGAATCACCAGATGTAAAAAATGAGAAAGAGAACGTGACTGGACAAAACGATAAAAGTGTTGTCAAGCCCAAGCCTCAGGTAAGCAGCTCCTCACGGCTCTCCTCTGATCTAACTCGAGAGACTGATGAGGCTGCATTTGTACCAGACTACAATGAAAGTGACAGTGAGAGTAATGTGTCTGCAAAAGATGAGGAAGCTGCAGGAAAAAATCCGAAAGAACCGAAAGAAAAGGCTGTTGATAAGGCGAAAGAGGATACGGCAGCACCTGCCGCAGCTGACCAGCCTGAAGCGAGCAGAAGTCAAAGTCAAAGCAGTCCCAGCGTCAGCCGCAGCCGTAGTCAAAGCCCTTCTGAGAGTCAGACTCGAAGCCACAGCAGCAGTGCCAGCTCAGGAGAGAGTCAAGACAGCAAGAAAAAGAAAAAGAAAAAAGAGAAGAAGAAGCACAAGAAGCATAAGAAACACAAGAAGCATAAGAAACACATTGGAAACGAAACGGAATTGGAAAGAGCCAAAAACACAAACACAAGAAGAAAAAATCAAAGAAGAGCAAAGATAAAGAGAAGGATGACCAAAAAGTGAAATCTGTCAGTACATAGAATGACAGATAATAAAAAAATGACTTAATTCCTAAGTCATCTGTATTAAATTTTGTTAAAATGTAAACGAATTCAAGCGTTGTAAATAATGACATGAAAGACCCTGTGCTGCACTTAAAATATTGCTGCTTGATTATTTGATTTTTACATCAGAGCTTTATAAAAGTGAACATTTTGTACAGAATTGTGAGTTGTGACCATGTAACATGAAAGGTTTTGCTGGGGCATCTTATTTTTAACCACCGTTAATTAGTTTGGGTGGAGTTTACTGTACTGTGAAAATTTTCACCTTTGAATTTTTTTTAATTGCCTGGCAGAAGAAGCTGGTATCAGTTATAAAATATCAGCAGAATGATTTGCAGAATACATTACAGCCCTGTTATGTCACTTTTTGATTACAATAAAAAGTTTTCAGTAAACTATCCAATGTGATGAGATTTCCAGTGATAGCTGAACATTAGCAGAGAAAAGAGTAGTGACAGAAAAAAGCTACCCTGAAAGCTTGCGGGTAGCTGACATCTATGAAGAATAACATACTCGGGTTTAATTTGGAAAAGACTGGTAGGACTTTAAATCTTTTGAACTGATGCGATGTGGGGAGGTACTGCCAAGAGGTGCGCTTTTTTTCACGTGCCAAGTGGACTTGTTTTTATATTGTAAAAGGTAGCGTGTGGCCCCAAAATACAGCCCCTATTAACAGCTGGTGCTGACTGTTTTACAGTGATGTTACGTAGTAAGCTGTCACACTTCAACATTGTTCCAGTTTGTTTAGAAAGCTGTTGTCATTTGCCAGCAAACATTTACACATGTACTTTAAGATGCCCTGTAATCTGTATTTTCTCTCAACGATGCTGATCACCAAGATGTTTGTGTTTTTTTAAATAGAAGCTTTATTATTAGTATTTTCTTACGGTGTTGCCACACAGTACAGAACTAACCCTTCCATTCAGCGTGGGGTTCAGCAAATGAGTTTGGCAGAAGAAGAAAGCCCACTAGAAAGGCAGGCTTCTGCTTTGAGCAATGACAGGAAATCTAGAAAATGTGAATTTAATTAGCTTGATAATTTTAAGACAGACGTAATTTAAGGAAAAAAAAGTGGCAGTGGTGGGTGTTGCTCAACTGTCAGAAAGCCAGCATGGTGAGAAATACTTCTCGTCGTGCATTAAGGGCATAACATCCTGCTAACAACTGAACTCGGTAGTGAAAGCCCTCGACTGTTTGGCTGTGGGATTTACCCCAAAAGAGTTCTGTTTGAAAGTACTATAAATTAAAGCAGCATTTCAGGGCTTCCTGCCTGCAGAGACTATTTTGTTCAAAAAGTGTCATTGTTTATAGGTGCTGTTACCGGGGTATTTAGCGGCACAAAAAATAGTAAAATAATTATTCATCTTGCTTTTCCATGGGGTGACTCGTCACATTTTAAATACTGGGTTAGAGACTGAGCATCCCTTACTTCTGATGGTTAAAACAAGAACGAACCAGAATTGGTACTGGATTTCGCTTCCAGTAGGTTGCACCTTTTCACGCCAAGGCATTCTTGGTGGATTTCGGGTGTTTTCTGCACAAGGTAACACAGGCTTTCCAGTTAAGCTGCTCCAATTTTTCCTTCCCAGAATCAAAAAGCAGAGGTCCGTAACAGTCGTTAAATGTGCTCGTGCGGCGTTTCCTACGTGTGGTCCGGGGAACTCGTGTCGCCAAAGTGAACTCCGGGTCTGTGGGGACGTTGGGCAGCCTCGGGCTCTGCCTTGGCGCAGTCTCTGCTCGGCACGGGAGGCCATGGGAAGCAGAAGATGTATTGTGCACCGTTCTCTGCGAGCGTACTTTGGCCTGGTGAAATACAGAAAATTTAGGACTCGGTGAAATGGGATTCTTACTTGAGTTGGAATGTGTTAAGTACGCTTTATTGTCAAGGTTCAGAATAATTAGTAAACTTGCATGGAAGTAAAATTTTGGAAGTTTCTTTATGGAATAGCTCTATAAAAAACAGGGAAAATTGTGTATTTGTATACCGTCTTGTGCTGAAAAAGCTGTAGTCAGTGCCTGTCTTAATGCTCAGTTAAACTCTCCTCTGTTTTCAGAGCGCCATAGCAGCATTACTGATGATTTTTCAGTCTCCTGTGAGTTCAGTTTGCACATGGAGTTTCTTATGATTACTTTTTCCCAAGTTTTTTTGAGCTGAAGACACCTGGAATGCAGTTCTGCTCAGGCCTGAATAGGTGATTTTTTTACTTAGTCATGTTCAGAAGTCTTCAGAGTGAATTTCTGAAGTTTTTATGCAGTGCCTCCAGTAGTGTGAAGGGCTGTGTCCGAACCGGGCGCGCTGGGTGCGGGTAAATGCTGCTGCAACAACGCGTTTGACATCAGGTGGTGAAATACAGTGGAGATGGTTTTAAGCGCAGGGAAGGAAAGCATGCTTACAGAGCAAGGCACGTCCTGACTGTTGTTCAGCCGTAAGAAAGATGTTGACTCGGTGACTGAGCTTAGTGTGTTCCTTCTGGAACGATCCTGCCTGGTCATCTGCGAAAGGTAGGTGTGGCCCATTCCACGGAAACGATCGCAGATCCCCGTGTCTGTGCTCAGAGAACCCGTGGGCCAACGTGCCTCATCTCAGGTGAGGCTGAACGTGTCTGACTGGTTTGAACATACTGGGAGGCAGCAGCTCTTGAGCTGGAAAAGCTCAGGCTGGAAAAGCTCAGGCAGGAAAGGCGGCGGTTTGAAAATCTGAGTGGAAATGACCGAACAGAAAAGTACCCCAAAGTGGGCGACACTCGTAGGTTGTCATCCACATCTCTGAAACCAAGGAGCTGTCTGAAAAAGAAGACGAGGGCATAAGGCGCAGGATAATGTCATGCATGGGTAGAGAGAAAATTAAGAAACCTAGGACACAAAATGAATTTTAGTTAGAACCCCTAATAATGGTTTTGCATTTTAGAAGTAAAGGCCAGGAAGGAAAAGCTTATATCCGTTGTTCAGTGAGAGAGAAGAAACAGTGGTTGAAACAGTAGTGGCAAATACGCTTTTGCTTAGTCTTCACCAGAAAACATTGATTGTAACCAGCTTTAGGGAAATCTAGTTTAGTAAAATACAAGGATCATGGGCTGAAGAAAAGAGTATGTTAAACAATGTTCAGATGAAACTTCTGCTTGAATAGTAAGGGTACTAGCTAAAGCACTTCTTTTAAACTGAGGGATGGCGTTACCTCTCAGACGACCGAAGAACAGGCCTTGTACCTGCCTTCAAAGGGGAAAAGAATGGGAATGCATTTACGTATTTGTTGTAATATCAATCCAACTTTGGCTGATTGTTCTATAGTGTATAAACCCACAGGAGGTAATAGGATGAAGAACAGTCACGATCAAACTGAAGAACAAGAGTTGGACCCAGCCCTGTCTCCGCAAACTCTGGTGGTGAGAGCACGGGGTGGAAGTCCGAGCTCTGCCGCAGATGAGGACAGCCGGCTGCGGGGCCGCGTGCGAACGCTCCGGCACGCTTACACGCGCACGGGCTCCTTGCGAAACGGCGGTGCAGCTGCTGTATGTTGAAATGCGTCTGTGAAGGTGGTGATGGTGCCCGTGGTTTATGCAATGCCTCGCAATGGTTGGGCTTGCCCAGGCAGTTGGAGGTCCAGGGTTCGTGCCCTCAGCCTGAAGCGTCACAGCCGTGTCGCTCCCCTACGCCTCGAGGAACGAGAGAGACTTGCAGAGCTCAGAGAGCGCACGTGGGACTGCCTCGTGTTACCCGAGCGGCTGGGACGCTCCGTGGGGCGGGGATGAATCCTGGGCTTTGACGTGGAAGTAGTGAGCTCGAGGTGCAGGAAAAGGGAAGCTTAGGGTAGACGTCAATACCGATGTCGGGGAAGGATGGTAATGGGCTGGGCTGGGTTCCGCCGGCGGCTGCAGACCCTCCTGCGCTGAGCGGAAGGCAGGCGTACGCCGGGAGGTCTGGGACTCGACCTGGCACGGGGAGAGGGGGGGTTGTGTGAGCTCAGTTCTTCACAGCTTCTGCCTACTGCTTTTTCTGATTCAGAGTGGGGTTTGTAGGTGTGATTGTGAAGAGGGTGGTGGCAATTTTGTCAGTTGTTCGCGTGGGTTGCATTGTCTGTTGGGAAGTGACAGAAGAAGTAAACAGTGGGTTAGGGGAGACGCTGGAGGGAGCATAAGGGTTCCTTCCTTACAGGTGATGGAGACAAACGTGTTGGGCATCTGATCTGCCCCAGAACAAAGGATGAAACAGGTAATTTTAATCTGACTGATAATATCACTAAAAAAGAAATGGTAGTGTGCAAAATGCCAAATCGCCACGGTTAGCAAGGAGAACTAACGGAGAGGCTCTGCAGTACTGGCACTGCAGTTTCAATAACTGACGGACGAGAAGAACGCTGTTCTTGGCTGTCGGTCCTTGGTTCCGTGTAAGCTGCAAAGGCAGACCCTGACACTGAGAACAGGTTACAAAGAGGGTCTGAGTCCACAAAATCTTGACGTTTACTCTGGGTGAGAGGCGTCTGGCCATCGAGGGTTTGCTGCACCTCACAGTCCCCTGTGGCACGTCACCACGCGGGTGGGTCACCATAGTTAAAGGCACTATTGTGTACTCTTCAGTATCTTTTAGGCTTTCTTAAATAGCAAAAGCAGCACGTACCTGTCCTGTCTGTGCAATGATCTCCACCCGAAAGGGGTCAGACAGGCAGCTAACCCCGCTCGTCATCTTCGATCAAATATTGGTTTTTGTGGAAGGAGGGAAATGGAGATTCATTTCTGTATGCAGCCTGCTATCTTCCAAGACTTTAGTGTTTGTTACTGAACTTTTTTTTAAGTTCCTGACTGAACCTAAATGCCAGGCAGAAAGCACAGCTTTTCAAGAAATGCTTGCCAAATTCTTTCTTGTATTCTTGCCTAGCAAGCTGAAGGGCTCGTTTTTTAGAGCCTGGGTTTTATATTGAAATGGGATCAACTGAGATTTGCTTTTTGCGTCGTTTCCTATGGAACCCAGTTCCAGGGCAGAATTTTAATATAAAGTAATCATATTGTGAGCTTAGCCGACCACTCGGCACGGATCCTGCATGAATATAGCGGTCGTCAAGCCATTCTATCTGCAAACCTGGCTGGAGCCGGACGCAGGGCTGGCAGTGGGGCAGCTCTGGGGTACAGTGGCTCGTCAGCAGGTCGGCTGGGCACAGCCGGCCGGGGAGCGGGGCCAGGTCCGGGCAGCGATCGCAACCCGGGGTGGCTGGTGAGGAGGGGACCTGGCAGGGAAGGGTCACCTCCTCGTGGGCACCAGCCCGTGGCAGGGGGAGGCAGCTGCTGCCCCCCAGGTTCAGTTAACAGGTCAGGAAAAGAAAGCAAAGGCAGCCCAAGGTTGAAGGAGGCAACACCTCTGAATGAGACTAATTAAAAGGAAGAGCTAATCAAGGCCTGGAGCTTTCAGGAGTCCCGCTGGGCTGGGGGATGCTGGGTGAGCTGGTGGGGGAGTGCACCTTTCGGGGGAAGGAGGCTCCCTAATTAAAAAGGGAGAGCAGCGCTCGGCGGTGGGGGCTGGTGGAAGCTATTAGGGCTCTGCCGGCTTTGGGAGCATCGCTCTCGCAGAGCGTGATGGCAGCGAGGGTCCCGCCGGGGCAGGGGAGTGTAGCTGGACTCCTGCCCGGGGCTGATGAGTAATTAACTCGTTCAACAAACACGCAGTAAAGCTCATGACTCGTTGGAGGACAGATTCACCTGCTCTCCAGCTCCAAGATGATGAATCCAGGGCTTGCACAGGGCGGCTGGGCTCCAGCTGGGAGGGTGGCCAGGGTGCTGTGGGGTTCCAGGGTACCAGCCCCCGGGAGGTCCGGCTGGGCTGGCAGCAAGGGATAGAGCTGGCAAATGGAGAAGGGTGGTTCTGGGGCAAAGCTCTCATCCCAGCCCCACAGGGAGGGCTGGTGGGGACGTGGCAGCCCTGACCCCCCCACCCTGGCTTGTTTCTGGGCCCCACTGCCCCTGGGGATGAGGCTGGGCTGCAAAAGCCACAGGGCTGCCTTGTCACGTTGCTCAGCTGCTAACTATGGTCTGTGGTCTGAGGTGACCCACCCAGGCATGGTCCCCATTTCTGGCTGGGGAAGCAGCCCCCCACCCATGGCCGGCGGGGGGTCCCTCTGCTCCCTCTGCATGGCCGGGTGCACGCCCCAGCCCCGAGTTCCTCCGCTCCCGGTGCGGGCGGTTCCTGCCTGAACGAAAACCAACTTGCGATCGCGCGATGTGGCGGGTTTTGCAAACAGAAAGCGTTGGTTTTTGCCAACTCGAACGCTGACCTCGCCCATCCAGCCAGAGGCCGGACGCAGCCTTCTGCCACCCTGCCGGTCAGCAGCTCTGCCCACGCTCACAAATGAAATATTCTGCTGAAATTACCTGCAATTGGTCTCTGGAGCTGGGAAAATTCACTGGAAGATGTCAGTGATTTTGAACCGAAGTTAAAAACTGCAAACGGTTCGATGTTTGGGAAATTTTAGGGCTTTTTCCATTTGCTGTTTAATTTCTAAGTTATTTAGCCCCATTTAGAGCCGTGTAATTGCATTGTGTGAGAGATTCATGGGTTTGCAGAATTCCTCTGTGGAGGTAACAACAGAAATCTCCGCAGCTTTGTGAATGCTGCTCTAATCTGCCTGGGCAGAGTCAGCCCTGAAATGCTTATGCCTATAGAGTGAGTGTGTAAGATCCTTATTTTCTTGTGAGTCTTGCTTTGCAAATGATTAAGTTAGGATTTTTGTTGCAATTTACATTTCAATTGGAATCTAAGCCAGTACTTTAAATTGTTTTTATGGACCTGGACAAAATATTGCTGAGCTTAGGTTTTAATTTTTTTTGGTAATACAATTTTCGGCAACAACATCGATTAAATCTTTTGTGATAATGTCAGAGAATCAAGTACATGAAAAACAGGAGAAACAGCTCAGACTTTCCCATTCCCACACTGCCCTGAGAGGGGCAAGTATTGAATGCCTGTTAGCCTGTAACTTCAGAAAGGACGCGGTCTTTACTTCCAGTTATGAATGTCACATCTCATTTTCTGTTTCACATATCTGTTTCTATTGTCCAGACCATCCTCCCTCACAACCCCCATCGGTGTGGTCAAATTATTTGTAAATTTAATCTGATAGGAAATATTTTATGAAGATAACACCTCTTCCTTATCGCTGTTTATTTTCTACTGCAGCTGTGGTCCTTGCAGACGGGCTGCAGGCTCTACGATGTGCTCTTACACCTGAAATGTGCATTTATCTTTATCTGTTCCTCTCTAGCTGAAAAATGCATTACACGTGAGGGCAGAATAAAATCATCATAGAATCATAGAATTGTTTGGGTTGGAAGGGACCTTTGAAGGCCATCTAGTCCAACCCGCCTGCCAGGAGCAGGGACACCTTCAACTCGATCAGGTTGCTCAGAGCCCCGTCCAACCTGGCCTTGAACGTTTCCAGGGACGGGGCATCTCCCACCTCTCTGGGCAACCTGTGCCAGTGTCTCACCACCCTCAGCGTAAAACATTTCTTCCTTAGATCTAGTCTGAATCTCCCCTCTTTTAGTTTAAAACCATCACCCCATGTCCTATCGCTGCAGGCCCTGCTAAAAAGTCTGTCCCCATCTTTCTTGTAAGCCCCCTTTAAGTATTGAAAGGCCGCAATCAGGTCTGCCCAGAGCCTTCTCTTCTCCAGGCTGAACAACCCCAACTCTCTCAGCCTTTCCTCCTCCGTAGGAGAGGTGTTCCACCCCTCTGATCATCTTTGTGACCTCCTCTGGACCCGCTCCAATGGGTCCATGTCTTTCCTGTGCTGAGGGCTCCAGAGCTGGACACAGTGCTGCAGGGGGGGTCTCACCAGAGCGGAGTCGAGGGGCAGAATCCCCTCCCTCGACCTGCTGGCCACGCTGCTTTGGATGCAGCCCAGGATGGGGTTGGCCTTCTGGGCTGCGAGCGCACGTTGCCGGCTCATGTCCAGCTTTTCACCCGCCAGTACCCCCAAGTCCTTCTCGGCAGGGCTGCTCTCCATCCCTTCACCCCCAGCCTGTACTGATACCGGGGGTTGCCCCAGCCCGGGTGCAGGACCCTGCACTTGGCCTTGTTGAACCTCATGAGGTTCACGTGGGCCCACTTCTCGAGCTCATCCAGGTCCCTCTGGATGGCATCCCGTCCCTCGGGCGCGTCACCCCCACCACTCAGCTTGGTGTCATCTGCAAACTTGCTGAGGGTGCGCTCGATCCCACTGGCTATGCCATTGATGAAGATATTAAACAGTACTGGTCCCAGTATGGACCCCTGAGGGACACCGCTTGTCACCGATCTCCATCTGGACGTTGAGCCATTGACCGCTACCCTCTGGATGCAACCATCCAACCAATTCCACAGTCCACCCATCAAATCCCTCTCTCTCCAATTTAGAGAGAAGGATGTTGTGGGGGGACCGTGTCAAAGGCCTTACAGCAGTCCAGACAGACGACATCCGTAGCTCGTCCCTTGTCCACTGATGCAGTCACTCCATCACAGAAGGCCACCAGGTCGGTCAGGCAGGACTTGCCCTTGGTGAAGCCATGCTGGCTGCCTCGAATCCCCTCCCTGTCCTCCATGTGCCTCAGCAGAGCTTCTAGGAGGATCTGTTCCATGATCTTCCCAGGCACAGAGGTGAGGCTGGCAGGTCGGTAGTTCCCAGGACCCCCCTTTCTGCCCTTCTTAAAAATGGGTGCAATGTGTCCCTTTTCCCAGTCACCAGGGACTTCACCTGACTGCCGTGACTTTTCAAATAACATGGAGAGTGGCTTGGCAACTACATCAGCCAGTTCCCTCAGGACTCTGGGATGCATCTCGTCAGGTCCCACAGACTTACGTCTGTTCAGGTTCCTCAGGTGGTCACGAACCTGATCTTCTCTTACAGTGGGAGGGACTTTGCCCCCCCCGTCCCCGTCTTGCGGTCTGTCCACTCGAGAGGTGTGGGAGGAGAGGTTGCCAGTGAAGACTGAGGCAAAAAAGTTGTGGAGTACCTCAGCCTTCTCCTCGTCCGTTGTTACCAGTGTGCCAGTCTTGCTCATCGGGGGGGTACGCTTTCTTTGACCTTCCTTTTCTGGCTGACATACCTGTGGAAGCCCTTCTTGTTATTCTTGGCGTCCCTTACCAGTTCAGCTCCAGCTGCGCCTCGGCGTTCCTGACCCCATCCCTACACAACCGGGCAGCGTCCCGACACTCTTCCCAGGATACCTGTCCCTGCTGCCACTGCCTGTGCGTTTCCTTCTTGCCCTTTAGTTTGACCCGCAGGTCTCGGCTCAGCCATGCCGCTCTCTTGCCTTCCTTGCCTCATTTCTTACCCCTGGGGATCGAGAGCTCTTGTGCTCCGTGGAAAGCGTCCTTAAAGATCTGCCAGCTCTGTTCTGCTCCCTTGTCCCTGTGGGCAGTTTCCCAGGGGGTCCGACTGACTAACTCCTTGAACAGCTGGAAGATTGCTTTCCTAAAATTCAAGGTCCTGACTTTACTCTTCGCCTGACCCATATCCCTCAGGACTGCCAGCTCCACCAGCGCCTGATCACTGCAGCCCAGGCTGCCTCCAATCTTAACATCACCGATGAGCTCACTTGCGTTGGTGACCAACAGGTCCAGCCTCGCATCCCCTCTGGTAAGGCTGTCTATTACCTGGCTTAAGAAGTTATCCTCCATGCTCTCCAGGAGTCTCCTGGATTGCCTGCAGCTCACCGTGCTACTTTTCCAGCAGATATTGGGGTGGCTGAAGTCCCCCAGCAAGACGAGAGCCTGCGAGCGCGATGCCTCCTGTAGCTGGAGTAAGAAGGCTTCGTCAGTAGGCTCCCCTTGATCGGGCAGCCTGTAGTAGACACCAACCACGAATACAGTAGTCGTTGTCTCTTCCAAAATACATTTAATGTTTTAAATGTCTGCAGATGGATTTCTCTCTCTCTGGATGCCAAACAGGGGAAGCCGTGGGCTCCTCGTTATCTGTCACTTCTTAGTTGTTGACACCGCTTGCGTTGAATACATTAATTACGGTTATTTAAAGCACTGTGAGGTTTCTGCTTTAAACATTCAAACCTCTGTGCTTTTTGCTGAACTAAAGCTGTGCATGAGGTTTTGTCGGTGTCTGTCGAGCGCTCTGCCCGCAGCCGCACCGATCCCCGCGCAGAGTCGGGGCCGCGTGGTGAGCTGACACGCTGGTATTTTCTTAAAGACAGCAGGTAGAGTAGTTTGCTTGGGTGTAATGTCTTCCATTTAGCCTCCCTAATGTATAATCTTGGAGTCAATTTCAATTAAAAGTGAAATGTTTTGATGATTCCCAGCCTTATTTTAATTCCCCTCTGTGTAGAATATGCTGTAAATTGATAAAGCATAAAATTAGGCACTGCAAAGCCAGCGCAGGCACTTCTCGCTGCCTTGTCCAGGGGGGCACCAGCTTATAAAATAACAGGCTTGCTTTTGTCCAAAATCTACCTTGTTGGGCTTTTTTTTGCTAACTATTTGGTGGCTCTCCAAGCATTTACCTGCAGCCCATCCCCGGCGTTACACCGCTTCTCTGGCAACGTTCAATCCCGTTGGCTGCTGGCTCTTCTCTAGTACAAAACCAAACCCAGACAAACCAGCAGACAAGGCAATGGCACCAACCCAGCCAGCCGCCTCGACTGGACACCGGCACCCCCTTCCCACCGGCTGGGTCTGGAAAGGGTGACTGGAATGCTGGGGGGGGTGTGGAGGTGCCAAGCCCCCTCCCACGGGTCTCGGGGTCGGCCTGTTCATCTTGGGGATGTTCTCCCGCAGCGTCTTCTTTGTTTCCCATCAGCGCGGTGTTTCTTTGCCGGAAATGTATTTTCCCGTTCCTGGTCTGACTTTACCTCTGCTTTTTACCCAGATGCTGTGTGCCGACCCCTTCGCTCTGCCTCGACGGCTCATTTCTTCCGCCAGCGAGCATCTCCCTGCCTGGCGTGCCGCGAGGGCGCAGGGTGCCGGTGCCTCCGCTCGCTCTGCCGCACACCAGCACCCGGGTAAGAGCTTGTGGGCTCAGGGCACCGACTCGGGGCCGGCATTTTGCACGTGGGCTCACACGGCTTCTTTCCTCCCTGGCTTGGTGCGGGCGATGCATGAGTTGGCAGTGCCTGACCCGGGGTGGGTGTGTGGGGCACGCGGTACCGGTGTGCCGGGAGTACGGGTGCCAGGTGAACCGCAGTGCCCTTGTAGATGGTCCCAGCTCTGCGGCGCGTAGGAGATGACCGTCCCTTTCCAGACCCATCATGGCTGTATTTGTACATACAACAATGAAATAACGCCCCATCAGGTCGTGCCAGGCTCGTCTGGGCAGGGGAGACAGCGGGAGGGTTTTGGAGGAGGAGGATGGTGATGAGGAGGAAGATGCCACGTGGAGGACGGGGTGCCTTGCAGGACTCCGGGGCTTCGGCTGCGTTTGCTGAACCACGGGGATGCCTGGCACCGGTGCTGCCCCAGCTCGGCGGGGCTGACGTCACCACCGGGCACGAGGGGCCGAAAGCGCTCGCTGCCGAGCCCGTGACCCGGTTCCTCCCCCCGCCACGCAGCGAGGGCTTCGCTCACAAATTCAAAGCCCTAATCCGGCACCGCTCCTGCGCTGGGCTGCCGGCAGAGCCCGCCCCGGCGGGTCCCTCCAAACCTCCTCTCCTCCTCCTCGAGTGGCAATGCCTCCGCGAGGTCCGTCAACGCCCGCTCCTTCGAGAGGTAAACGAGAGTTGAATAATTAGCGACGATGCGTTCGGTGGCGAAATTCCTCGGCTTTAATTTATATCATCTCCGCTGTCGTGCACCGCAGGCGGGCCAGGCTGGCGGTGGGGGGCGGCGGGACGGGGCAGCTCTGGCCGGGCGCCCTCCCAGCCCATCACCCCTCCGCGGGCCGGGGCAGGGCGAGGATTTTGCAGGCGGTTTTTCCATCCACATTTCGTGTGCGTGTGTGCGCGCACGCCTGGGCTTTTGTCGCCCTTTTGTGTGCGAAATGGTTGTTTGGTAGCAACGAGCAAGGGCTCCTTGCCAAGTCTGCCTAATTAAGATTAAGCATATGCAGATTCGCCTTGTTTTCGGCTAATGACAGCTGCAAACAACTATTTGTCATGCTCGCTGACTGTTGATTGGTAAAGGCGAGGCCAGGCGAGGATTGTGCGATCTGCCTTTGCACGGCGGCGCTGCCGGCCGCGGCTCCGAGCGGCATCTGCCCTCCCGGCACCTGGTTGCGGCTCGGGGCTCAGCCCGTGCCGTCGGTGGTCCCCGGCTGAGCGGGTCAGCCCTGCCCGAGGGCTGCGGGGCGCCCGGCGCTGGCATCGCCCTCGCAGCTTGTTGGGTTGGGGTCTGCGGGAGGTGGGATTTTTTTGTTTGTTTTTTTTTGTTTTCAGCGTTGCCATCAGCATAGACGCATCGTGATGTTTTCACAGGAAAATAAATAACGATGGCTGCAAACGTATCTGACGTCTGCAGTTGCCAAGCCAGCAGCCTTCAACAATTTTCTGCAAGCTGAGAACCAAAGCAGAGACTAAATGAGGCGGGAGGCTTCCTGCCCGCAGCCCTGCTCGGAGTGCAGCTCAGGAAGCTCCTTGGCATCTCTCCAAAATGCCTGGGCTTTTTAAGGATATTCTCAAAAAGCGCTTGATTTAATTTTATTATTATTATTATTATTGTTGTTATTATTATTATTATTATGCTGATGAAAGCAGTGAGCCTTTTCGACAAAAGGATGCCTGAGCAAATGAAATAGTGCCGCAGATGAAAACACGCTGCATTGTTTTAAGGACGGCATGGAAATGAGGACACGGTGGAAAAATAGTCACTGCAGAGACATAATTATGTTCTCTTTGACATACATCCTGCTCGGTGATATGTGCCTCATGGACGTGCACGCTCCCGCAGCGTCCCCTGCCCTGGTCTGCAGCCCCGAGCCCGGCAGCCGAGCCCGGCAGAGGTGGACACACACGGGTCTGTCCTCAGACGCATTCAGGATTCCTCCCTGGGTGTTTTGGCTGATCCCTGTAAATCTCTCCCCGCTGTTTCTAATCCGGGGCACAGGGCAGGGGTGGGGACCCCTCCGGCCCCGGGGGGATGGCGAGGGCAGCTCCTGCTCTGACCCGCGGAGATGGGGTAGCCTGAAAGCTGCGTGCCGGGGGGGCTGCGCCCCTAGAGCTGCTGGGCTGCCGGTTACGTTCGGGCTGTCCATGTTGAGAGTTTATGTCCTCGACCCTGAGGGACCGGAGCAAACCACGCTTGGAAGCTGCGACGGGCTGACACGCAGCACCCCGAGGTGGGGAGGAGGCAGAGGCACCCCCGTCCCGTCCCATCCCGTCCCGCCTGCAGCCCAGACCCCCGGCTGCTTGCACAAGCGTCACCCCATGCCCAGCCCCGGTGCCTGGCGGTTGCTGGCCACGTCCCCGGCACACCGAGTCCTCCAGCTCTGAAACGAGCCCGTGCTCCTCCCGCCAGGAGCCGAGTCAAACGCTCAGATGCTTCTGAGAATATTTTGGAGCGTTCCTGATTTTAATTGGGTTTAATTATTATTTACTTTGACTGAAGAAACTGTTGTATTTAAATAACACTGTTTTTGCCAAAATGCTGTCACGGAGAAGCTGCTTTCCCTTTAGGAGCCCTCAAACATGGGCTTCCTTCCAAGCCCCTCGGCTCGGCGGCACGTGGAGCAGCATCGCTTGTGCTCCTGCTCCTTCCCCGGCCGGGAGCGCAGCTCTGTGCCAAGTGACGGCTCTCCCGGCCGCACACCGGGCAGGCAGCGGAGAGGGTGAAGTGGGAGCTTTGTGCCGCTTCCAAATACACCTTTAGCATTTCTTGTTGGAGCCCGGCAGGGCTGAAGGTCTCGGCTGCAAACGTCCTGCAGCCCCGGTCAGAGCCCGGTGTGCCTTGAGGAGTTTGTGAGGCGAAGGGAGAGCAGATCCAAAGAGCATCTGCAAACACGGGAAGGAGAAATGACTGAACTCAGAAGACTGGTGGGAAGAAAGCTGAAACTCAGGGGATGAAAAGCAGTCCGTAATTATAGATAGCGACAATAACCAGCAGTTGTACTGAATTATAAGCAGACTTTCTCATTTCACATCATAGTGTGCGGTTGGGGTTTGTTCTTTTTTTTTCTTGTTTCTTTTTTTTCTTTTTTTTTTTTTTTTTTTTTAAATCGCAGTTAAACAGCATCCAGTTTCTCCTTGGAGCTGGAAATACCAGCTCTCAACAGCTGCGACTTTCCACCTACCGCTGATGCTTTGCCATCTGGCAGCTCAGGACGGAGCCAGGCAGGCGACGCTCCACGGGGACGGGGGTCCGGCATCCCGACCCCCTGGCGCTGCCGCTGGCCTGGGCGAGCAGAGGGTCTCCTGGGCTTCGGGATTTCTCCACTGTGCCACGGGCAGGGCAGCAGGACGGTGCCGGACGGACGGCATGAAATCCTGCCTCTGCTCAATTCAGCATCCAAACTCACGTTGACTTAAGAGGGGGCCAGGGTTACCTTCGGGATCCTTCTTTGACAACGGGGCCCCTTCCGTATGTCAGCTCGTGTCCCCCGGGGACTGTGAGGGCCCAGGCAGCTCGGGAAGGCTGAAGGGAAGGAGCGGGTAGGAAGGTACTGGGCATCTCGGAGGATTGAGCCCAGCAGCCCTGCATTAGGTTATTGAAACAGCCTTTCTTTTAAAAGCTACAAAGGAAACTAGAGCCTGGGATACGTGCGTGTTTGCAGCGAAGCAGTGCTTTCCTCCCTGGTCAGGGTTGCTCTTCAGTGTGGGATACGCTGAAGCTCTGATGTATGTTTTGATGTTGTCTAATGAGCATCTTGTATGCTTCTGCTATTGCTGCCTGGCGTATTGGAAGGAAATCTGTAGCTATTACACAGAGGAGATAGATAGGAAAAACCATCCATTTGTATGCGACTGTTTTCCGATTCAAGCTGCTGAATATTCAACAAAAATCATTTGTGACCTACATTCAGCGTAATTGCTGTTATTGCAGGGTAGGTAACAGAAATGTCAGTGCAAGTATCAGAACGCGGGGCTTGTCGCCGCATCATGTTGTGCAAAAGGTGGTTGGGAAGGGGAAGGTGGCAGCAACAGTGCCGCAGCCTCCAGCCGCTTTGCCAGCATCTCCCTGCTCCTGAATCTCCCCTCAGGGAGCTCTTGCTTCCCAAAATCTTGATGTAAAGAGCATGCCGTTCTAAAGAAAATACAAAAGAAATCTAAATGTAAGAGGCGGTGAATCCCAGCATGATGCTCGGTGCGTGGAGGACTTCTGGGCCGGGAGCTGCCCTGCAGCCGGGGCTGTCCCGGGGACCAGGGGTTTGGGGTTCACCCAAAGGTGTGTTTCAGGCTGCGGGGCTGGTGCCGGGGAACCTCGTCCCCCACCCCTCCCGTTGCCCCTCAGACCATTTTTCCTCTGTTTGCTCAGCTCAGCTGGTTTTGTGCAGGAAGAGGGTGGCCGGACTCGCTCCCTGGCGATAAGCACTGCTGCCCCCGCCCGCAGCCCCCCGCAGCCCCCCTGCCCTGCTGCTGCCGGGCGCGGGGCTGGGGCCGGGCGAGGGGCTGCGGCGGCGGCGGCGGTGCCGTTCCCTCCGCTCCGCAGGGTTCGGGCTTTCCCAGCGTCGCAGAGACGCGCCCCTGGGAAAACACCGTCCCTTCCAGCATGTGTGAATGATTTTTGCACCCACTAACACTACTTTTCTATCATTTGGTCTCCTTATTTGGTATTTCTTTAATAATTAGTGGCAGATTTTGTACTTATGTTTGCAATTATCTAAATGCCTTTGGGACATGTTCTGCCAGATAATTGAATCTCCTTGGTATGTGACTGCAAAGATATTGTTAGTGAGCGCAGGCTGGAGCCGAGGAATGTTTTGCTGGCTTCTGGTGTCATGTTAAGACAAATTAGGCTTTTTCTTTTTAAAAAACTAATGGAAACAGAGCATTTTGCTTTGCTGTCCTCAGCAAAAGCTTTGCTAGAAGCCTGTATTGGAGAGGGAAATACATTATTATCAGTAATTAACAGGATGTACATTTTAATTATATGCAGTGGTTCTTTCCTGGGCCGCCGCAAATCCGCCCTGTGCCCAGTTCAGAGCTGCAGCGACCAACGAAGTGCGGATGCAGGCAGGGTGGGGAGGAGCGGGCCCTGCGTTGGGAACGTGGTGGAGCGGGAGAGCGGGGTCTCTGGCCGGACAGACAGACGTCTGCATGCAGCCTTGCTGGCGGGGGCAGGAGAGGGGGGCCCCCACGCCCGGCACCCCCGTGCTGGTGCCGCCCGGTCCCCCGGCAGCTCCCGCATCCGTGCAGGGCGCGTGTCCCCGTCCCTCGAGCATGCACTTAACGTGTCACTTTTTCTGTCTTAGCATATAACGTCGGGATTTAAAGTGCCAAGCAGGGGAAAGGAAACCTCCCACCTCAAGTGCCGTTCTTGAGAGTAAGTGCGGAACTATTTGGCTTCTAAACCCTTCTAATTTATGGAGATTTGGTGAAATCCCTTCCATCACCATCGCTGTTTCTTGTAGGGCCTGCGTAGGCAGGGGATGGGGAGGCTTGGCTGGATGCCCTGTGTTGGCCACAGCCGGGTGTGATCTGAGCCCGTCCTCAGCCCGAGCTGCTCAGAGCAGCCGTGGCTTCCCGCAGCACTGGGCGCCCGTAAATGCTCGGGGTTGGTGAGAAAAATGTTTTTCTCACCTTGCCAGATTTTGGCCAGGTCAAAGCTGCGCTGTCACCGGCCAGTGAGCTACCGAGATGAGGCTTTGGGGTGTTGCTGCTGCTTTTCCCCCTCACCCCTAGGCAAGGGGGTCTGCATGCCCGAGGCTGGGGAAGCTCCGCACCCCCGTGAGACCCTCCGGCTGCTTCACTGGCTGCAGAGCCACCGGGGCGGCCAGCGTCGAGGAGAGACCCGCTGTGCTCCAGCCAAGTCAGCTTGTGTTGTGTTTTGATGTAGGTAATGGAAGAATTGTCAGATCATGCCCAGGAAAATGTAACCGAGGATCTCGGGAGCGCAGAGGAACAGGTAAGAGGTGTCGACCCGCGGCTCTGCCTCCACCGAGAGCCCTGGGGACCGAGGCGGGAGGAAGGGTCCTGGGATGGAGGCAGCAGGGGAGCGCAGCGCTCCTGGGGAGCAACTCCCCGAGAGCCGAGCCCGCCGGCCACGGCAGTGCAGCAGGGAGGATTGGAGAAACAAGAAGACTCTGGTTCCCTTCGCTTGTTCAACCTTGGCTTTATCTGACGTTTTCCCCTTCCAGCTCATTCCCACTGCAAAGAACAAGAGGGCCCTTCTCGTAAAGTCTCAGCTGGGCAGGGATGGCCCCTGGCTCCCCCCGGGGATTTCTCACGCCCCAGACAGACCCAGGTCCCCCTTGCACGGAGGTTGTCCAGGGCCAGGAAGATGGGACTTTTCCCGTGGTCCCAAGAAGGTCCCTGCCGGCGGCTCTGGGGCGGCTCTCCCTGCACCGGGCAATGGGCAGCATCCTTCCCGCCGGCAGCTCCGGCAGCCAGGCGTGCGCCGTGCTGCGCCCCGCTCCTCTGCCCACTCGCCCTGGTGTTGGACTAGTTTCTAGGTCTCGTGCGTGGGGTGTTGAGGGATGGAGGAAAGGAATTCTGCGGTGAGGGATGGCACAGGGCTTCCTTGGTGGCAATTTGTATGAAGTCTGATTTTAAAACTGATCTCAGTCTCGCATGAAGGCAGTCGGGGCAGACGTCACCTGTGAAGAAGAAATGGAACAATTTTGTTTTGGGGTGCAGCTGGCTCAGGTGTCACAGGGGCCGAGATCGCTCCGGCGGGCACCCCCGTGCCGGACCCTTGTGCCGCTTCGGTCCCTGTGTGAAGGCAGCCGGACCCACGGCTCCGGGGAGGCTCTGTGTGGAGGGTGTCCTCTGCTCCCAGGGAGGGCCCAAATCCGTAAACAAAAAGAGAAACTGATACGGCTCAACCCATAAAAATGAATGGATACGTTAAACGGACAGGCTGGGTCTGCCTCAGTGATAACTCAGCACTGCAGATGTTAAACCAGCCTGCTCTGAATAATGGCTCTCCTGGAGCCTGAAGTATCCTTAGGGTTGCCAGGACTATTACTTATCTTGCATTACTTTTTTTCCCCCAAATGTTGAATTTTCTCCTTTTTAAAATATGGATGCGATTTGCCTCATGCTGCACCCGCCTCCCTCGCAGCGCTGCGCTGGGCGGCCCCGCAGAGCAAGCGGGCGCTGGTGGGCTCCTGCTGCACCCGTGGCCACGGGCTGCTGCGGGCTGCGGGCAGGGAACGGGCACTGCGGGGATGCTGAGCACGTCGGGGCAGCCTAAGGCGCTTCGGCGGCCGAGCGGCTCAGGCCTTTTCTCCTCTGGTCTCCCCCCGTAGCGGGCTGCGGTTCCCTGGTAGATGCAAATGGTGCCCGAGGGTTGGCCCAGGCGAGGCTGAAGGTGCGATGTGCTGTGAAGCATCGTTACCGGGAGGCTGATCTGGGGTGGTTTGTCCCCTTGCGCGGGAGGGGGTGCGGGATGAGCCCACGGGTCGTCCTGGTCCTGGCTCTCACCGCGGCCGCGTGCGCTCTGCATTGCCAGGTGCCCTCCAGCCGGCTGATGGGGATTTGGGTCTGTTCATCGGTGCAGGCAGTGGGAGCGGGCTTTTCTCCGGAGCTTCTCCTCCCCAGGGAGTGGGGAGGGTGCAACAACTGTAAAAATCTCCTACTGAAGCTTCAGTGCCAAGCGACAAAAAGTAGATCTCTCTGTAAGGACGAGTTCTCAACACGTGGCTGTGCAGCTGCTGGCCTCACACCGGTGGCTGCTCCGGAGCCAGAACCTGGAGGGGTTTACACTCCCTAAATTAGGGAAGATTGCCCTAAATTAGGGAAGAATCCTTTTCCTGGGTGTCTTGCGGGAGAAAGGGAGCGGGGTGTCTGTGCAAACCTGCCCTGCCTCGTGCAGCGCGCAGCTCCCCGGCTCCAGCTGCCGCCTGCCCTGTGCCAGTGCAGGGCACAGCCAGGGCTAGGGACGCTGGCAGAGCTGTTGGCACTGCCCCTTCCCCTGGGAGAAGCACCGGTGGTCCCTCCGTGCCGAATGGCTTCGCTCCTCCTTCGGTTTCGGTGCTTCGTTTGCTTTTCTTTTAATCGCTCCGTGGCTGGGATGCTGATGGGGACCTGTGCGCCGGAGCTGCTTGTTTACGGCTGTGCCTGCTGCTCACCTGTGCCCGTGGTGCTCTATGGCAGCGGCTCGGCTGACACGGCGTGCGGGACATCTGCCACGCGAAGGCAGGGAGGAGCAGGGGGGTACCTGCCCTTCAGCTGCTGCCTGAGGCTCGGGGACACCCCCGTGGCCAGGGACAAACCCTCTGGGTGCCTCTTTGCTCCTGCTCTCATCTGGGCAGGTCGGGGTGTTTGATTCCCCGTGACAACACGACCGGTGCACGTATCCCTTGGCTGACTTCCCCTCCGTGGTGGTCCCGTGGCCACCGCCTGTGGGGCAGCGGTGGGGAGGGGATGCTCAGGCAGCCCTGTGTGCCCGGACGGCCTCAGGAGACCAGAGCTGGGAAACGCCGCAGGGCACAGCAGCCACGAGTGTTGCTGGCGTGGAGGCGGCAACGGAGCCTCCGAGCATCCGTGTTCCGTAGCCTCGAGGCGCATCGGCACTCTGTGTCCTGCCAGCCCCACCGAGACCTGCTCGCTGCCCCCCAGCCTGCACGTGGGAGCTGCCCTTGCCGGAGGGACACCCGGCACGGGGTTAACAGCGTGCCAGCCCCCCTGCTCCCTGCCCAGCCGTCCCCCCACGCATCCCCTGCTCCCGTGCTTCACCCCAGCCACAAAGCAGTTAATATTTGTTGATCACAGCGGCGTGCTCAGCGCTGTGTGCGGCTCTCGGATGCAGCGCGATACTCCCTGGTCTCCAGGGATCTCATGGCATTTTGCCCAGATGGCATCGGTCTGTGTCTCAAGGACATAACACGGCGCCTACGGCTCAGTGCAGCAGCACTGGAGTGACAGATGAAGCCGGGGCGCTCCTTCGTCTCTGCTGAGAGGGAAGAAAAGCTCCTGAAAATGCCAGGTCTCCAGCCGGCCGCTCCCTTTCGCCTCCACGAATGAACAGGTACCCGGCGGCCGCCTGGCTTGCTTTGTGCAGGGGCAGCGCCGGCCGAGCACGCCGGGTCCCCTCTCCCCGCAGAGGAGAGGGCACACTCCGCTCCTTCCCCTTCTGCCGGCAGAGCAGGTAGGTGAGACGTCCCCACTGTCCCTGCCACGTCCCTGCCACCGGCTGCCCGCCATGCCCTGCTCTGCCGCCCGCCGCATCCCGGCATCATCCCTGCCCTGGCCCACGTTCACCCTTTTGGAGCGGCGCTGCCCGTGACCTGCCCACGGCGTGCAGGCAGGCGTGGGAAGGCGTCGCCGCTCCCAGGGAGGGTGGCCCCTGCCATCTCTGCTGCCTGCCCTGCATTTAGCTGCAGGCAGAGCCGGGGGCCCAGCCGGCGTGGGTGGCCTGGCAATGCTGTGGCTCTCCAGCAAGAGGCCGAGGTGCAGCGCAGGACATCGGCAAAGCAGCTGGGTGCAGGGCAGAGGCTGCAGCCGGGAGGCTGGCATGGCTGCCCGGGGCTCGGGCCGGGGCGAAGGTGTGGGCTGCCCGCGGGTTTGTTTTCGGTTGCGTCCACCACGTCCTGGGCATCCCAGCAGCAGCGCGGGGAGGGGGGCTGCAAATCTGCACCGGCGCAGGAGCTCCTTCACCATCCACAGCCCGTGCATGGAGGGAGGCCATGAGCAGCCCCCAGGGACCCCACTCTGTGGGCTCTAGCTCCTGCCGTACCGACTCACTCCCATGCTGACAGCACCAGAGCTGTTAAATCCTGCCCTCCTGGGCCTTCGAGCATCAAGGAGATACTCACGGTGATCTCAGCAGGTGGCAGCATGAGGGACAGTTTGCTGTTTTGGGGATGATCTGAGAAGCGCATTGCTGCGCTTGTGCCACGATCACAGCTGGGTGCGGTGGGTTTCATGGGGCACTGGAGGGAAGGAGGGAGGGAGGGGGTGCACCTCCTTCCCACCCCAAAGCCGTGCCAGCAGCATGGCCATGAGACCAGCTGTGTCCTTCCTCAGCTGAGTCCTTCCTCAGCTGAGTCCTTCCTCAGCTGAGTTTTCGCCATGCACTGGCCGGCTGGAGCCAGCGGGGAGAAGAGGATGAGGGGATGGGAGCAGCCCGACCCTGAGCAGGAGTGCACAGGAACGAGCTGCTCTTGGGTGGGAGCTACGGCCAGGGGTCACCATTTCAGTGACAAAGGTGTCCTAGGGAGGGACACACCATCGGACGATGGGTGACAGCCTCTTGCGCTGCCGTGGGGTCCTGGGGCTGACAGTTGTACCCGTCCCCGTACAGGCGGGACCCTGTCACTACAACAGCGCATGCGGGAGAGCTGTGCTCCTGTGTGCTTTGGTGGGTGCGTGTCTGTGTTTGGGGGGGACAGAGGTGACCCGGTGTGTGGGGCGGCGGTTGCGACCCCCCCAACCCTGGGGCTGGGCCGTGCACCGCAGCACTCGGCCAGGCCAGCACCGCAGAGCTGACCCGCCAGCGCCGAGAGCTGCAAGTTGCCTGATCCCGGTGGTTTTCCACCCCTTTTGGCTCCCCAGAGCGGGACGGTGCTGGCATTGATCCCCCTCCCTGTCGGCTGAGGCGATTCCTTTTGCACCGGCCCAGAGCCCTCGTGATGCTCAGGCAACCGCAGCGAGCCCCTGTTACGGCAGCGGCGCACGCCGAATTAACCAACAGAACCGAGCACGCTCCGCCGATGGAGATGAGGCACCGGCCCCCTCGTGCTGCCGTGCACAGCAAGGTGCTGGCACGACCGCCGGTGCTCTGCCCACACCCATGCCAGCAGCATGCCGGTGCCGGGAGCGGGAGCTGCAGCCACCCGGCACCCCTGCGCGGGAGCCACCACTTCCCTGCCACTCATGCAGCTGATTTAATAGAAAATGAAAATTGGGTTTGTTTTTGTCTTTTTCCCCCCTTTCCTCCGGCGTGTGGCCAATCGAGTGTTCCCTCGCCGCGGTTCGTTAGAGCCCGGCACAGCCGCAGACACCGTTTCCAGTGGCTGCCGTGTGCCAGGAATGCCAATGAAGCTGCCGGCACACCGCACGCAGCAAACTGCAGAGCGTGTTTGTCCTGAATGCAGAATAATTAATGGTTTAGGGGAATCAGGTGAATTATGCTGGAGCTGTTGCCCAATTAGTTAAACTAATTGCGAAGTAAGCAGGGCTACCAGGGACCCGGCGTCCCGGGTGCCCGGTGGCAGCCGCGGTGTCCCCGTCGGCACGCAGACCCAGCCCCGCCGCAGGAACGGGGCCGTACCCGAATCCTCTCTGCAGCGCCCAGGTTTCCATTTTTGCTGTACTGCTCGATTTTCATAGGGAAAATTTTCTTCCTTATTTACCTGATTTGTATGTCTGTGTGCACGCAGAACTAGATGTTTAATTTCAGCCCGTCGATGCCCGGCAGGGGTGTGGCTGGTTTGTAACCCGGTCCTTTCACCGAATATCACACCCACCGTCACCGGGTCTGGCCCGGGGTGGTCGCGGTCCTGCGTCCTCCCCCTCCGTGCTGGGGATGTCGCGACTGTCGCTGTTTGTGCCGATAGCGGGAGCAGCCCCTTCCGGTCCCGCAGGCGTCAAGGGGGAGGTCGTGGCAGGCGGGGGGGAAGAGGTGTTTATTTGTGGAATCACAGAAATGTACGTGCCCTCTTACTTTCTGCTTGAAATTAAGAAAATTCCAAATAATGCAAAATTCTGCACTTAACACGGCAGGAACAAGCCTTCTGAAGCTTCCTGCCACTAATTCTGGCTGGAAAAAGAAATATGTACATATATGGACTTTTACATATACATGTGTATGTATATATATCAGGGTCTCTATACAGGCGGAAGGGTGGGGGAGCGCCCTGCGTGCCGCGGTGCCGCTGTGCCGCGGGACCAGCCCTGGGCTTTGTCCGGGCGGCGCAGCGGGGACGGGTGGGCGCTCGTTGAGTTATGCTTCCCCCCGTATTCGCTGTGACAGATTACAGCTTGATAGAGCCACAAACACCGAATAGCAACAGAGGCGTCAATTTAGTTATTAACAAAGGATGGTATTCAAATGGCGCTGGCACGGCTCCAAGGCACAGGAGCTTATGAGGAGCGCGCAGGGTGTATTAAATATTCATCGAAATCCTGGCATTTCATTCCCATCTCTTGCTCTCCCATCCCCTCCCCCCGAAATTATTTGGTTCTAAAGGTTAGAAGCCTACTTCAGGAATTAATTATTTCATTAACCCGTTATAAATTAGATTTTTACAACTAAGTTTTTTAGGGTCGACGCAAAATGGGTCGTAGTGGCACTTCATCAGGTTTGCTCGTCACGTGAGCCCTGACCCCGGGCACGTGACGGTGCCGACCGATGCTCACGGCAGCATGTGACCCTAAATGCTACGTGAGCTCAAAAAAAAAAAAAAAAAAAAAAAAAAATTAAATACAAAAATATAAGCAGGTCTGTCTCCTGCCTTCACCTGCCCTGTTGTAGTTGAGCCGTACCTGCCGCCCAGAGAGACCGGCGGGCGCAGGGAGCTCCGTGCCGCCGCCGCGCTGCGAAACCCTGCCCTCCAGTTTGGCACCACGGCTCCCCATTTGGTAAGTTAACAGATACTTCCAGCAATTAATTGGCGCGGCACTGCCGGCGCTGCTCATTAGCATGCAGGGCACGAGCGGGCGCTCCGCCGCGTGCAGCCTCGCGCCGCCGCCGCCGCTCCACGGGAACCGCTCGCCGGCCCCGACGGACCGCAGCACTGCCCTCCGTGGGGGTCTCGGGGCAGGGGGTCAGGCATCGAGGTTTGCGTGGGCTCGCCGGCGCGTGTCGGCATCTCCGTCCTCCCGCCCGGCGCATCCCGCCGCCTGCCTCCGTGCGAACAGTGCGATGCTCCGCAAAGGGCTCCTCGCGGGCAGGGTCAGGGCACCCTGCGGCCGCCGCTTTTATGCCTCCGTGCTAGGATTTAAAAAATGACGTGTCCTGAGTGGGGGTGGGCTTGGGGGGGCTGTTTCCCTTTCCTTCCGCATCCGAGGGGCAGTTGGTGCCGGGTGCTCGCAGCGCTGGAGATCCACGCCCGCCGCCAATGCTGGGCTGCCGGTCCGAAGTGGCGGCTCTCAGACAATGTGGGGTTTTATTTCGGCGCTTCGGCCGGTGCCTCGGCACTCCCGGCGATGTCCTCGCCAAGGGTGGGGCCGCTCGCTCTCCCCGGCGAGCTGGCGTGCGGGAACGGGGGCTGAATCCGTAATGCCGGGAGCGCCGGTGCCGGCATCGCGCAGCCCCAGCCTGGAAGGGGCCGGAGGGAGCCGGCTGCCGGTCGGCGGGCACGGGCGATGCCGGCCGCCTGTCATTAGGATGCAGGTCCATCGCCATCTCCCTGGAGACGATGGGAAAGGAGGGCTGGGTGAATCGGTGTCTGGTACGGCTGGCAGCCGTGCTGGGAAGAGGGCAGCTGCGTGCAGGCGCTGAAGGGCGCGGATGAATTACTGCCCCTGTTCAGGCACAAGCCTTTGTTCCCCGCGCATTGTCAGCAGAGAAACGGGAGAGAAAAGTGAAACGGCTCAGGCGCAGCCCGTGGTGCGGGGCAGACAATGGGCCGAGCCCATCGCAGATCGGACCGCGCCGCAGCCGCCGCCGCTGTTTTAAGCATCGGTAACAATTTTTTTTTTTTTTTTTTTTTGTCCTTGAACTAATTATCCACAAAAGCTCTTTTGAGCTGACACCGAATATGAATTGCCGTTCTGGTGTGGCATTGTAACTGTAGTGATCCCATATTTAATACTCGAGGCATTCCTGGGCAATCATTAGCCCCTTTGTGCCGCTGAAGGAAGCCATATGTTTCAGAGGCATCTTTAAAGATGCTTGCAGAAACAACAAAAAAAGGGATTTCTGTGTGTTGCTGAATGCGGCTGCCAATCACCCGGCATCCCGCGCCGGCTCCCTTGTGCTCGCCTGGAATGCGAGGCGGCAGCGGCTTCGGTAAATACGGGCTCATGTTTGTAGTCAGGATTTGCCGTCTGGGGAATGAGCTATGCAAGCTTTTAATTGGCACAAATGTCCGCCCTGCCCTTTCTCACATTTGCTGGCTCTCCCAAGTCTAACTCTTTTTTAATTCGATCGGAGGGAAGCGGCTTCCACGGCGTCGCTGCTTGAGAATAATTTTTTCTCTGCTGCTTGTACAGATTTTTTTTGACTTGCAGCCAGCTGTCCCCGTGAACGAGCACCTAAACAAACAAACAAGTGACCTGGGCCCTGCCGTGCTGCGCTGTCCCCCGGCTCATTTCTCCAGCTCTCCCCGTAGCAGTTTGCTCACACCCTGTATTTCTATTCGGTTTAATTGGCTCCGTAATAGTTTCATGGCAAGCAATTCTGCTCCATCAAAACCTGCTCATGTGAACGTTCCCCTGTGGTACGAAGGAGATAAGTAATGAGGAAGATTGATCCCTGTCAGCTGCACGGGCCCCAGCGTGTGCAGGTGTGTGTGGCATGGCCGGGGCAGCACGGCTGTCTGCCGGCACGGGGGGTGCGACAGGCTGCCGAGACCGACGTTTGCAGGGAAATAGCCCAGGCTGCGCTTGCTGCGAGGCCCACGAGGCTGCTGCACCAGCCCCGCAAAGAGAGAGGATGTGTGAAGTCGTGTTCAGCTGGTTTTTAATTTACAAAGGCTTTTTGAGTGCTGGGGTACTGGGGGCTCTGGCTCGGGCAGCAGCGAGCCATGCCATGGGGAGCCCTGTGCCGGGGCTGGGGCGGCTGCAGACCCCGTGCTCAGGTCAGAGCCTGCGCGTGTCCCCCCGGGGCACCTCGGGCTTACCCGTGCCCGGAGAGCAGGAGCTGGTTCCTGGGGTCCCTTACACGGTGCGACCAAGAGGATGTGGTGGAAGCCCCAGTGCCAGCTTGGTGTCCCTCACGTGCCGCGCGTAGCACACCCACGCCTTGGCGTGCACACACAATGAGCGTCCTGTGCGGTCTCGCCGCCGGTCTCACCGTGCCTGTAGCTGCGGGCATGGCTCCCAGTGGGTGCCAGGATGTCGGCGTTGCTCTCGGCTGGGTGTCTTGGGGGGGGCAAAGCCACTCCTGGGTGCAAACCTCCAGCCGTGCACCAGTTGTGCTGGCCGGCAAGTGGGGCGGCCGAATCCCACTGCAGCAACACCCCAAACCGCAGCCAGGCACGGGCTTGCCCAGCACCCAGAGCCGCGGGGCAGTGGGTCCTCCCCAGCCCCCCCATGCAGGAAGGCTTCCTCCGCTCTCCTCCTCCTCGCCCCCATCGCCTCCCTCCCTCTCAGCTCTGGGCTGTGGAGGAGCTGACAGCGAAGGCCCCTCTTGCTGGGATCAGCTCTTGTGCTCCATGCTCCCCTCCTGCTGCCGGCGGGGCTGTGCCCAGCTCCCCAGGGAGGACGGGCTCCCGGGGCTGGCCCTGGGCGCTTTTCTTTCAGGCTTTATTGCTGCCTTCCAGAGCGGTTCACATACAGATCACTCTCCTGAGGAGCTCAGAGAGCCACAGATCAGCAGAGATGATACCCCATGCAAAGTGGGGACACAGCCACCCTCCAGGGGACAGCTGGGTGCCAGCACCAGGGACCTTCCCCCGGACCTTTCCGATTCGCACAGACGCTCCATCCACACGGACCTTGTGCAGTGCGGGTCCCGCAGCTGGCTCTGCTTCTGAGTTTGCTTCATAACTGCAGGTGCCACCAACATTAAAACGTTCAAACACAAAAGCTGAAACCTGCAGGAAGCCAAAACTCTGCTGAGAGACCCAGGACCTGTCCGGGCCCCGGAGTTTCCCAGCCCTTGCCAAACCTGGGCGATGCTGCGCAGGCCGGGTGGCTCCAGCCGGGGAGCCAGGCGCTGCCTGGAGCCGAGAGCAGCAGGAATGGCCGGAGAGCAGCCCTCCACCACAAGGAATTAAGAATGAATTCGCCAAAGGCTGTCAACAAATGGTCGGTAATTAAGAAGGCCGCCAGCAAATGGAGAGTTTGCTGCATGCAGCCCCCCGGGGAGGCTGGCGGGGGGTCGGGGCCGGGGTGAGACGGAGGTGTCCCTGCGATGTGCATCCTGCTGCGGCAGGCGTGCAGGCAGCTTTTGGGGTGCCGACGGGGCGGGGAAGGAGTCCACAGGGCGGGCGGCCTCACCACTGCTTGTGCCTCAGGAAGACATGCCATGATGGAGGTCCCGGGCTCCGCACAGCCCGTTCAGCTAAAGCTGAATTTTCTCACGGAGATCCACGCCTGCTGCTTCCCGTCCTATTGACAGGGGACACGAAGAGCAGCTTTTTCCTCCCCTCTCTGCGGCAGCTCCTTGTCCACTGCAGAGGGTTGAGCAGCCCTTGGGACAGCAGCCGATTCTGGGGACGGTTCGTATGGCCTTTGCCCCCGGCATGGGGCAGGGATGGACGGGACCCCAAGCCGGAGCAAGGAGGACCCCAGCCGCAGGAGGAGCGGTGGTGAGAGGAGCGGGGCGTGCTGCTGGGAGAAGAGCAGCAGGCAGGAGCAGGGCGCGCCGAAGGCGGTTTCACAGCTAAGGGTCTGCCTGGCACTTCTTGGACTATGGTTTTATTTCTCCTCCTGCTCCTCTCAACCAAACAAGCCCAGTTCCCGTGGTTGTTCCTCGCACCCAGTTCCCCGTCCTCCGACCGCCCTCGGCTCCCCTCTGCCCCCTCTCCGCTGCCCATGTCCTGGACGTGCATCCTCCGAAGCTGGTCACGGTGCGGCACTGAGCTGAGCGGGAAGGCAGAGCTCCGCGGCGGCGTGTCCCGCTGTGCCTGCCCTTTCCATACCCGCAGGAGGCTGCCGAGCCCCAGCCGCCTGTGACTGCCGGAGCCCTCTGACAGGCTCTTGCTTCATTCCTGAGCCTGGTGGCCAGCTTGGCTGCTCTTTGAAGAGGCCCCCCAGCCGGCGGGCTGGCTCCCATCGAGTGCTGGCAGTGGGGTGGAGGGCAAGGACTGCACCGGGGTCGCTGGCCGTGGCTCCTGGTGAGCAGCTCGGCCCTGCTGCAGCCCCGACAGGGTCCCGGCGATGCCGCGGGGGCACCCGCGTGTGTCTGTGTGCTCTGCACGCCGGGGTGAGGCATGATTCATAATGCCAGCAGCTGCCTGGAGCCACATCTGTACCGAGCTCCAGCACTGCCACCCCCGCGTCCTCGCGGGACGGCCGAGGCTCAGAAGAGGCCAGTGCGGAAAAAACCTCAAGCATTTGGGAAATGAGTGTGACAAGCAGCGGAGCCCACCCCGAGAGCGGCTCCTGGGGTGGGGGGGAGCAGCCGGCCCCCTCGCAGACTTTGTGCTGAGCCTCCGCGCTGCCGGGGGAAGCGGCTGCCGGGGGCCCGGGGCTGGGCTCATGGCAGCACCGCCGGTGTGTCTGGGGGGGTCTGTGGGGTGCGGGGGGAGCTGGGGCAGGGAGAGCTCTGCAGGCACCTTGTGCCCGGCTCCCTGAGGAGTGCTGGTGCCCGGCACAGGCAGGGCTCGGCCAGGGCGTCCACTCTGGCCACCAGCCATGAAAGGCCCCAGTTTCTAAAGCTCAGCCTGGGCACGCTGTGTAGGATTGTCTCTGTGGGCTGTTTGCTTCTGCTCGTACGGATTTATGTCCAGCCTTCTCTTGTGCCAGATTAAAACCCGGGGATCCATTTCTTCCCGGGATGCAGTGCCACATGGTGTAGGAATGGACTCAACCCACGTGGGTGAAGCCCATCCATGGTCCCGTTAGAGGAGGGTCCCCATCCCCGTCCCCCAGCGCTGCGCTCTGCCGCTGCCCAGCTGCACACCGGGCAGTGCTGCCCGCTGCAGTGCCCCAGCCCCTCCAAGCACTTTCTGTCTTGTTTTAAGCAACAACCTGCCCCATAGCCCGGCCCCACAGCCCCTGCCAGGCCCCTCGATGCCCCTCCGGAGCCGCAGACCAGCCCCGCATCCTTTGCCCCGGCCACCCCAGGCACGGGGCTGGGGCACCCGCTCCCCCCTCCCCGGCTCCCACCAGCCGGGGGGGATGGCTGGCTCCGGACCCTCATCTCCAGGCATCCCATCCACTCCACCTGGTCTCCGGGCTCCCCATCAAACAGCCGGCACAAAAGCAGAGCTCTCCATCTTGATTTAATAAGTATCTGGAAACGTCATAAAAGACTTGATAATAAATATCAGATGCAGGAAAATGACTAGCCAAAAGGCATTTAAAAAAGGGAAGAGTGTAAACGCAGTAGATTAAGACACTAATTCCCGTCCCTTGTATGTTCTCCATCTTTCCTGTGTCTTGACAGACAGAAATAAATGCCCCCTCTTCCTGCGAAGCACTATCTGCCTCTCCTTGCTGTATTGTAACCACGGGGTGCCCACAGCTGTAACAGCCCATTTATTCTCAAGATTTGATGCTTTATCACTTTCAAAGGAGTGGCTCAGCTAGTTCATCATGCATTCCCACTGCAAGCACTTACACTTAAAGGGCAGATAGAGATTCTGATGGTAATAGCTAAATTTGATTTTTTGACTCTCTGAAGTATCTCTGCAAATTAAAGACTCGCAATTTGTGCCTTTGTTTAGACCATGCACAAGGCAACAGGAACAAAGACAAAAAGCCAAATGAAAAATAATTCGCCTGAGTTCAGAGGACCCAGAGGGCCCCTCTCTAACTCGGGCTCTGTGAAAGTAAGAAGAGCTGTGGGGTTTTTTTTTTCTTGCAAATGTAGCTTTGAACCAAATCAAGTGCCAGTAAATTCCCAAGCCCAACACCAGTGCAATAAAGACAGAAGCCAGATCAGCAGCTAAGTGATGGATGTGTTAATGTTTTAATAGGACCGACCACCTCATAAATAATTTGCTCAGTTCTAGAGTAATTGACCTGGTCACAGTGGTAATAAAGGGCTGTCCCCTGGGGCTCTTGTTCAAAGGTTCAGCAAACCCTTCCAGAGAAAGTCTTAAGTGGCTTTTTAACAATATATATTTATATTGCTACAGTCTAGTACCCTGCTAATTCCACAGTCAGTGCAAACACAATCAGTTCAGCTCCGTGGATACTTCAATTAAAAAAACCAGAAATTGATAACCGAGAGCGACTTTTGCCAGGTGAGCTCTTTGCCTGCTCTCCGGTGAGCGGGGACCTGCATGCGGAACGTCGCGCCGCGGAGCACGGCTCGGTGAGGTGGGATGGAGCCTGCGGCGGTGCCCGGCACAGGGGAGCGGTGGGGGGCGGCCAGGCAGGGGGGCGGCTTCGCGGGAACCCACCCGCCGCAGCCGGGCCACCGGGAACAGGTCCTCAGCCGCCACTGCCGCCGGCTATCCCGGGCAGCAGGAGCAGCCAGAGCCCAGCCTGCAGCCTGGGGCCAGGGGCCGGGGCTCTCCCAGGGTGTTCCTCTTCATGCTGGGTTTTCCTCTTGTGTACTGAGTATTCTTCGTGTGTACTGGGTATTCCTGTGGCATACTGGGTATTCCTGTCATTTATCGGGTATTCCTCTTGTGTACTGGGTATTCCTCTTCTATACTGGATATTCCCGTTGCATGCTGTGTACCACTTTCCAGTGCTGGCACTGGGAGCGGCTTTACTCGGCCCAGGGCAGGATGCTGCTTTATCGTTAGGGTTTCTAACCTTTGCCATTGTGGGGTCAGGCAGTTCATGGCATCTGCAAACTCTACCCCGTAGCCATAGCGTGCCGCTTTTAAGTTTTTCTGCGCTGTTAATTCGAACTTAACAAAACTCCTCTGTGTCCCAGCAGGCTGATGTTGTTTTGACCACGTGGTGCTGCGGGATTTGTCCCACCACCGCTTTGCTATGTCTGTGGGATGGGCCAACGTGGTCGTGTTTCTGTAGCTGCAAATAAGGCAGATACCAAACACCAGAGCCATTTGTCAAATAAATCAATGGCAAACATCTCCAGCATGGCACCTCCAGTACGAGGACGTGATTAAATGAGACAATGAGGAAACACCCCGGTTTGGGCCCCGGTGCCGAGTCATTTCATGCAATTAAAGCTGCAGTCGTTAGCGCTGGAGGTGCTGCCTTAGCGGTGCAGGGGCCACTGGTGTTGCCCAGCAGACCCCGGCCCTTGGGAGCTCCGGTGTCCCCGGCTGGCTCCGCGCCCGCCTGGGATGCGGGTCCATGCGGAGGGAAGCCGGCTGGGAAGCCTCACTGGGATGAAGGCTTGGTGCCAGGGCTGGGTGACCGCGGCTGCCACAGCTGGAGAAAGTGGCCGGAGAAGTCTCGGGGTGGCCCTGAGCATGGTCACCGGACAGCTGTGAGCACGGGAGGCTGGTGGTCCCCGGTTCCTGCAGCAGGAGCAGCAGGTACTGCAGCAGCACGGCTTCCGCAGGGACGGGGCTTCAATGGAAAGAGCCGTTTTACCTGCCCAGGGCTGCCTCTGCAGGTGATGCCCCTCACAAGGTGCCATGGCCGGGGGCCCGATATCCAAATTAGCCAGGAGAGGAAGGCCCCCGACGGGGGGTCTGTGGGGATACGGCGAGGGCAGTGGGGGTGGCGGGTTCGTTCACAGGACCGTGGTGTTTGGGGGAAACAAAATCCCTGAGAGTGGCCGCTGGCAGGCGGGTGCTGCTGCCATCGGTCTGGCAGCGCCCGTCTTGGAAAAGGGACCGGTGGCCAAAAGGGGCCGAGCGGGAGAAGGGCGTTGACTGTGGCTTTGCATATTTAGTTTGCTATGTGCTGGCATGCTGGCTGTGCTCTGCGCCTGCTCTCGTGCCGTTGTTGGTGGCAAAGCACCTCCCTCCCTGCCAGCCGGGAGCGTGGGCACGAGCAGCACGCTTCGGCCGAGTGGCAGAAATCCCAGCCCTGGTGCAGTGATTGGCACCGTGCTTTGCCCTCTCCTTCTCTGCAGGGACTGCTGAGCCTGACCTGCCAGTGCCGGGGCTCCCGGGGCTGTTGGGTGCCACGTGCCGGCGGCAGAGCCAGGAGCCCCGGCCACGGCATCCCCTCGCCAGAAGCATCTTTCCTTCTGAACATCCCTTCTCCTCCCCGCCTGCCCTCCTGCACACGCAGCCTCATCCCAATCATCAGAGGCAAATGTGGCTGTAATGAAAAGTAAATTTAATATCCTTGCCCCTATTTTTGTAAATTAGTATAACCGTCAGCTACAGAATAAATGACACCTAATTACTGGTCGGGAAGTTCACGCAGAAGTGCTTAGTTGTGAGGTGATCATAGGAGCACCATCAATGACGGAAAATGAACAAGATGCTGGCTGTAGGAAACTGTAATTACAGAGGACTGACATACTGTGAGCTGTTTATGATAATGAAGTGGTGCATCAAATCAAATTAACCTTAGTTATTTAACACAGAATGCACCGAGACTTGTCTCAGTAGATGCTAAGTCCAAAACCGGAGCCGTCGCCCAAGTCAGAAAAGCGGCTCAAATGCAGGCACGGGCGGTCGCTTTTATTTAAGATATGTTTAGTGAGCGGCCACCGCAGCGTGCCGGGACGGCTGGGCTGCGCGATGGCGAGGGCTAGCGCAGGCAGAAAGCCGGCAGAGCTGCTGCCGGCAGCCTGGGAGCCGCGGTGCTGCCGGGGAGCCCCACTGCCGCCGCCGGCTGCTCGCTCACGGGGAAGAGCCCCGCGGCAGCATCGCTGAGCGAGCCGCCCCAGCCGCCTCGCCTCTGTGCCCCCCACCATGCGCCCCTTGTTTCTGCGCTGTGCCGCCGGCCCCGTGCTTGCTTGCCGCTGGAGCGGAGGCAAGGCAAGGTCAGTATCCGCCCCGGGAGGAGGTTCACGAAAGCCGGGGGTGTTTTCTCTCAGTCCGGCGGGGTCTGGCTGCGGGGCAGCAGGATGCTCCCCTGCCTGGTGTGCGGGCACACCGCCGGCCGCTCCTGATTTTAGGGCGAAGGATGCAAGTGCCACTGTACTCTTGTAAGAGGGTTTCATTTGGCCCGTCTCTCTTCCCCACGAAGGCTGCGGTGCTCGCTGGAGGAGCGTTCCCGTTGGGATCCCTTCACCACTGACGGGTGAGTAACCTTTCAAATTAACCCAAACGCTCTGTTAAAGATTAATGAGCTTTCTAAACAAGGGTCCCTTCTGTGCGCTGGGCTGTTTGCAGCGCTGCACATTCCTCTCTGCCTGAGGAAGGGATCGCCGGGGCTCTACTGTGCCAGAGATGCCGGCACAAGCTCAGCTGGGGCCGGGGGGGTCCCGAGAGGCACCGTGGCAAGGGGCAGAGGGGCAAATACACTTTATGACGGGGGTTCTGTACAATAATGTTGAAAGGCCTTTTGTGTCAGCAGTGTTTCTGTGGTTAAAGGGGGAAGGTAGGATGAGCCCAGCCCCGGGCTCGGGCTCGCTCAGGTGCAGGCAGAGCCAGGGCTGGCTTTGCAAGGCAAGGAACGGTTGATGTGGGCAGCGGGAGAGCTTGGCGAGCAGGGCGCGGGACCGCAGCGGGCAGCTGCCTGCTGGCACCAGCTCAACGCGCACACGTGCTGCCAGGGCAGAACCGAAGGGTGAGAAAAGTAACCAGCCTGGGTAAAATTGCCTCTTTGCCCTGGCTCGTAGTGTCCGTTGTCCTGACGGCCTGCTGGCTTTCCAAGTACCTGGTTTGCTTCTGAACGTTTTTGTTATGGGTTGTTTTGAATTGGTTTGTGTTAGAAAATGTTTGCTCAGTGCCCTGTGTGCCTGCGGGAGCCTCTGGGGAGCCGAGTCCCTCCTCAGGGAAAGGATTCCGCTGCAGAACTTTCCCACTTGTGGAGAAACCACATTACCTCTCCAGCGAAAGGCTTTCCTCTGTGTAATTCAAAGCGTTTAGACGGATTTTGGCGTACCTGCAGTCAGATTCCTCCTGAATCATATTTTTGCATATCTTCCTGTTATCACATCTTTTTAAAAAAATGTTTACTGTCTTTTCTACTTTCCAGCGAGAACAGTTTTCATCCACGACATGCATGCACGCACACCCCCGCGCAAGCACCGGTGCTCCAACAGCCGGCAAAGGGGGCCGAGCAGGCAGGTGATGGAAGCGTGTGATGCCGTGGTGGCCCTTGCGGAGCACAGCCGGGCATTCCCCCCAAACGCTCCCCCCGGCGCGAGTCCGGGCCGGGTGCGGGGCCAGGCGGGCACCAGCCGGCCGGGAACCACCGCCTGGCACGGCTGCCCTGCCAGAGCGCAGAATCTTGCTCGACGTCATTTACAGTCGCGCTGAACTGCACTGGCGCTTCTCCGAGCCTCTCATCTTCAGCCCTACTGGTGGCTCCCCTGGGTATAAATTAGCACCCCAGGTGTCATCCAATAATTCCTCCTCTAATGCTGGCTTTGAGTCCTGGTTCATGGTGGAAGGCGCCGGCTTTGTGGTTATGAGTTCATTTTGCTTTTTTCCATCAATATGAAAATGCCTTGTGAGTCCTGAGAGTTAATCACTATTGTACGGGAATAAAGAGAGGAGATTTTCTCTAATCCCCTTTAAATGGCCTCCAAATGAGGGCTCGAACAAAGATGACTAATGACAGACATGATTAAACTAATTTAGTAGGTGAAGCTTTGATGGGAGCCCTCCCAAGCCCAGGTATAGCCTTGGGGGACCATGCGCTAACTCTCCATGCTGCAAATGCAGACCTCCTTGCTATCATACTTGAATTAAGCAAAACTCATTATTTTTTGTTTTGTTTTGACCAGAGGATTCCCTTTTTTTATTGAAAATATTTCTGTCTCTTTTCTGCAAACCTTTTACTTACCACTGCCAAATATAATTTCACTAATGGGATACTAAATCCAGATTCACTTAATAGCCAGCTACATCCCTCATACCTTATACAATACCTCTCATCAAAGGGTTCCCTAACGTGCATTTGTCTTTCAAGAACTGATAACAGTAATGAAATATAAAGTCAATGAAATGTGTCTGAGGACCGCTCCAAAGAAGATGCATTCAGCTCCGGAAACCTGTTGTGGTAAGCTATGGTACCAGGCGCAGGACGGCTGCAGTCCGGTTCCTTTTGGATAAAGCACGACGGCAGGGCCGTGCCGTGCGGGGAGCAGGCATCGAGCGGACGGAGCCCTGCGGTCCCGGAGCGGGGCCAGTGGCCCGGGCACCCCACGGCTGCCGGAGCAGCGGGCTGCAGGTGGGAGCTCAGGGCAGCACCGGCTCTGTTCTGCAGTGCCTACCGCTGCGATGCAGCTGGGGGTGCACACTCTCCCCGCCCAGGTAGTTTCCTGGCAGGGCAGAAGTCTTGCAAGGCTGATGTGAGGCCAGAGAAGATGCATGTGAAAGGCCAAGATGATGACGGGGTTTGAATTCAGGCTCCACTTGGACGACTCTTGAGACGACCTCCCTTTGTGGCCTTGGGCAGCTGCGGAGCTTTCCCATGCTCCAGTCCTCCAGCAGGCCATGCTGCTTATTTCTCTGCATCTAGAGAGCATAAATTAGCTACAATTTATGAGATACTTGTAAAAAGCTGAAGCTAACTGTTCAAGACTGTTGTTATTATTAACACGTGCTACTTTCGAAATATCATGATTACGTCAGGGATTCCCAGCAGCACTTTTCCCCGTACAAAAGGCTGCTGCTGCTGTGCTGCTGTTGAACCGAAGCCATCAGTGAAAGTCCGTACGAGGTGGTCAAACAGATCGGCCCAACAACAACCCCCCTGGCCCGGCAGGGACTCGCATCCCTCCGTGCATTGCTCTCCTAATTACTAACTGCTGTTTCCAGCCGGTGAAGCAGGACTCTGCTCAGCCCTGCTCCTCTTCTGCTACCAGGGGTGGCTTTATTTCGGTGTTCACCCTTCTTGGCGCACACACGGGCACAGGGCAGGAGTCAGCTCCGGCCGGCAGCTGGCATCGCCGTGGCTGGGATCGCCTCGACGGGGAGGCTCGTTTGCAGCAGGACAGGGGGAATTACGTTAATAGGGAATATGTGTGTGGTAGCGAGGACTTCAGGTGGCACCTGCAGCATCGGTGGTGGAGTCCAGTCGCGTAAATACATTTGACGTGGGGAATGAGATGCACAGGGTGAGCTCTGTGCTGGGAGCAGCCTCCTGCCCTTCGGTGGGGTTAGCAGGAAGCCCTGCGTCCCCTTTGCCAGGGGAGGCTCAATGGGAGAGCTCCTCTGGCCGCCCAGGCTGTGCTTTACTGTGTGTCTCTGCCCTGGCCTGTCCCCGTCACCTCCCCGTCAGGCACACACCGGCCTCCAGCCCTCGCCCGGGCACCTTCCCCGGCCTCGCATCGCTCCTGCTGCCCGTCCCTGCCCTGCAGCACCCTCCTGCGCAGGACGCGGTCCCTCCGTGCTGCTGCTCCCAGGGGTGCTCGCTGGCCTTCCCTCAGCGTTGCCGATGCCCTCTCCTTTTCTTTCCCTTCTTTCCCTGTGACCACCGTTGTCCCTTTTATGAAGCCTCCCAGCTGCGGCGGCTGGATTTTCCCTCTGCCGTCACGGTGAATGCCGGCCAGGCTGTGCTCATGGGCAGCGCGACGGCCCCCGAGGAGGAGGGCTGGGTTTAACTAGTCCTGCGTGTGTTACCTTGCATTACCTGCAATTTCGGGTGGCACGCGGTCGCTGCTCTCCTGGCTCACCCCTGGTGACTTTGGGAACACCTCGGGCTCTGGCACAGAGCCTGAGGACACACGTCTGTCTGTCCGCCTCCTTCCTCCCTTAACCCAGCGCTTTGCTTTCCCTTCTCTCCCTGACCGGGTCTCTCTTCCCTTTGCTTTAAGGATTGCCCTCACCGGTGACTGCCCTGTCCCTATGTGTCACCCATTCCCTCAATCCTTGCGGGAAGCTGCAGCCTCTCCTCCCTGCTGCTCCTGGATAACGACACTGCAATACGCTTTCACTCACCAAACCGTAATCTGTTCTGACATATAATGAACAGCAATAGATCCCCTTCTAGGCCTATTAAAATACCAAAACCTCCATGGAGAAAAGTGTGAGAATACGCAGGACAAAATCAGGGTGTCCCATCCCTTCCTGCAATATTGGGAGTGATTAATGTGACACTATTGCTGTCCATCTTGCTTTTGTTTAATTATCATTTTTGTATTGTTCGTGTCTCTGGAGACCCGATCTGGCGGGAATGGCTTGATGGATTATGTATGAAATCCAGGTCAACACGTCCAAGTATTACTGCCTCATAATTTGCTGCGCCACAGAGGCCAATATAGATGCCTTGTGTTATTAATTATACCAATATATTTTCATGAGTAATGTGATTAATTAGGCTGTATATATTACAGTTGCAGGCCTGTTCTGTTGCTCTGTTTGTTCTGGATGGAGGTGGCTGGCTCAGAGAGCGGGCGGCAAAATCTGTAGCTTGGACTCAGTCTCGTTCCTTCTCTTCCAGAGCGTTCAGGGGAAAAATACAATTCCATACGCTGCACTTCGTGTGCCAGGGAGCCACGAGGCAGCGGGGGAGAGGAAAGCGGGGCTGCCTCCGGCCACGGCCGCAGGGCGGTTGGTCCCGGGAAGGGACGGGCGCTGCCGGGGCTCTCCTGGCTGCGGCTGGCCCCTGGGATGCTGCCCAGAGCTGGCTGCCAGGCTGCAGCGTCAGCTCCCGGGGACCAGGCAAACCCCTTAGCGGTGGCAGGACGAGCAGGGAGATGCTGAACGGAATGGAGGGGCCCTGGTGGGAATCCTGCCCCGGGGCTGCCCGCAGCACCCCGCGCGCCAGGGCGGTCAGGTCACACTGGCGTCTCAGAGCCCAGCACCGTGCTGGCCTCGCTTTTAGCACTGCAAGGATGAATTACACTTAAAATAAATCACAGAGACGCGTCTGCTCTCACTGAACTTCTTAAAAAGCTTATCAATGAAGTCGTTCCTGTAACTCATTTTTATTTTCCTTTTACAAGCTCGAAGTATGGGATCTAAACCGTGCTGAGCATGGTCCCGTGCTGCTGGCTTACAACACCTGCGGGGCTCGGGTTCACAAAGTGGTTTTAACCTGTCAGAGGCGATATCCTGATAAGCTGTTGTCAGTCCGCACAGTGCGAAGACAGGACAAAGTGTTTGCAGCTTCCCTGCGGTGTGAAAATATTCACAGAAAAACAGATTTTTGACAAAAGCAGCAGCCTCCCCAGCTTGCCAGATGCATTTGCTCGGCATCGGGGCTTCAGCCTCCCTGGCAGCCCGCAACCTGTGTCCCTCGCCGTGTCACAGCCGGCACTGGGACCTGGGAAGTCCGTGGTCCCCCAGCGCAGCATCACCAAACCTCTGCAAAGCGCAGTGCTGCCCGGCTGGAGCCGAGCTCTGCCGGGCTTCCGCGGGGCAAGAGGAACCTGTGCCTTGTTTTCTGCCTCTCGCTCCCAGAGCTCTGCTCCCGGCATCACAGCGGAGCTGAAACCTCTTCTGTCTTTTGTTTCCATAAAGGTCAAAGAAGAGTCATCGTCCTTTAAGTGCCAAGAAGAGGCCTTCCACCCTCTGGTGCAAGAAGACTTTGAACAGTAAGGCAGCTGCTTTTTCTTCCCAAATGGTTGCTGCTTGATTGCATGTACATTGATTTTAGTCCGGCCATTTTTTTCCTTCGTCACAAGTTTGATTGCAAGGGTTTGTTTCTTTGCTTTTTCACGTAATTTAGCCCTGGCAGTCACACAAACAATCATGTGGTGATGGGGTATTGTCCTGTCCTCCCAGTGATGCTTCGAGATCTTGAGTTGCAATTTGCCCATCAAGTTATCCCTTCAGTGGGAATAGCTGGAGCCGGGGGAGGGCAGTCCTGGCTCCTCTGGAGCCTCACTAACCCCTCTGAGAGCATCTGGGAGCCCTTCTTGCAGAGGCAAGGGCTGAATTGCAGCTCCATTGACCGGGGGGCCTGCGAGCCCCCAGCCTGGGGCTCAGGGCAGTTGTCAGTGCCGGGCCAGGCAGCAGGCTGGCAGACCCCATTTCTGCGTGGTTTTACTGTCTCACTGGAAGGGGTGACTCGCGCGCCTTGGGGGACTGAGGACAGTGAGCTGGCAGGGTGCAGGATCAACTCAGCGAAATTAAGGTGGGCAGAAGCCGCTCCGCGTGGTCCCCTTGCATCCCAGCCGGCAGAGGGAAGCAGGTATGTGATCCCGTTAAAGTTTCTGACATTTCCAGAGCGCTCTTCTTGCACCTTGGGGTGAAACCCAAAGCTTTCGCTGTGCTTTGGTGGGCCCTGGGGGAGGCAGAGTCCCCGGTCACTGCGTCCCCGGCCGGCTGCCCTGTGCGGGAGGGTGGCAGGGCCCCGCCGCGGGCTGGCTCGGAGCCGGAGCGGCAGCAAGGGGATGTTTTGCTGCACGGTTTCATACAAGGCGGAGAGCGGCACCGACACACGACGGGTCAGCTGCGGCTGTTTGGCTGTGCAGGACCTTGATTTAATTATGCCAACGGTTGCAGTTGGCACCGAGCCTGACGTGTGCAATCCCTGCCAGATCGCTGTTGCGGATCTCCAGAAGCGCTGTCTGTCTGCAGCTCCCTGCAGCCGTCGTTCAGACTGTGCCATCAGGCTCGGGCTCCCCGCGCTTCCCAGCCCCGCACGGCCCCGCGGTGCCGAGGAGGCTCATCGCCTCCGCCTTGGCACGGCCAGCAAAGCCCCTGGTGCAGGGCTGTTGTGCTGGCAAAACTGTGCATTAGCTGGGATCGCTGATCCCGCGTGGGACATGGGAAGAGACCCTGCCAGCAGCTCGGGGGATGACGCACGCACTTTTTGCACGCTAGGAAAGGTTTGCTGTTGTGTGCGCTGGCGTGCAGAAACGTACCTAAGTGTGGCTGTAATGAAATGGCAGAAAAGGCGCAGCAGGCGCGGGATGGTGGGATCGCCTGGCACCGCGAAAGCCGCCCGCGCTGGTCCCACGCTGCGGCCACCGCACCCGTCCCCCTGTACCGGGGCAGGGGAGCGGGAAGCCGCGGATAAGTGCGGTGGCACCGTGCCGCAGCTACCAGCAGCTGCCCCAGCAGCAACGCGACAGCCCACCGGCATGGCGGGGAAATGGAGCAGAGTCAGCCATAAATTAGGCACAATGAGGGCAGGCTGGGACACAGTAGCCAGGCTCATTACCGACGAGCTCTCTCTCTTCAGGTCCTGCTGCGTATTTATTTGTTTGTGCTGGAGCTGTGGGGAGCGTGAATCCCCCTCTCCAGCGGCCAAGGGCAGGCGCAGGCGCTGGTGCTGCCGCAGCCCTGGGCTCTGGGTGCGCGGGGCTGCGCCGCTCCGGGGGTTTCCATCACCAGCGTGGCACTGGGGTTTCCCTCTTCCTTCTGGCCGGGTGGCCGGTGCAAGCGGGACTGAGCCCCGAGGGTGACAGCCCTGCCCCGTGCACGGGGAGCGGGGCTGTGCCGGCCCACGTGCAAGCAGCTGTGGGGCACAGAGGAAACCCCGAAGGGCACCGTCCACAGCCGCAAGAGCCTTTCCCAATTACGGGCACAGCGTCGTCCTTGGAGAAAAGCAGCATTTGTGTTTCTCGTCAGGTCTCCGAAGTAGCTTGTGCTGTGTTTCTGAGCCCTACACCTCTTCCCTGACACCGGGACTCACCGAGAGGGAAATAATGCAACCGGGAGCCCTTCCCTGGCCGGGGACCTGTGCTGAGTTTGGACGGACGTGCGTGCCCTGCCCCGTGTCAGAGCGCGGTGCTCAGGTTGTGGTGAAGATGATCCCCCCGTCCTCCTCCCCAGCTCTGCCTGGAAGGCACCGGGGAACTCAGCATGAAGTGAAACCTTCCCGAGATGGTCCTGCCCCAGGGATTCAGCCATAAGCCAAGGAGGAGCCTCCTTTATTCTACATTTAGTTCTTGGGACTGACCCCCCTCCCCCTGGGACAAGCCCATCGCTGAAAATGCCTTTTAGAAGCTCCGGTCATAGTCAAAATTAATCAGAAAATGAACTATTACTCAAAGTGACTCGGAGTTGCTCAAGATTTATATGCTTTGGGCAGCTGGAACTCCATTTGCCGGATACCTGGGGAAGCCTCCGCCACTAGCACACCGTGACCGTTTGCAATTTCACACCACTTTAAACTCGCTCTCATTGAGATTGGGGAGATGAAAAATGTCTTTATTAAGGGAAGTCACAGGTCCCTGATTGGCTGCTAAATGTGTTTTAATGTGAGTGGGAGGGCAGGAAGGGATGCGGGGCGGCGAGCCACGTTGGTCACTGAGCTCCCACGGGAGCCTGGCAGGGCACAGCAACTCCAAACAAAGGATTTCTCTTTGGTTTTCCTGCTGCTTTGACCACCTCGAGCTGGTTGGCGGCATTTACTTTGGGCCAGCAAGGTGGCTTGTTGAACTCTCCATCGCCCCACGTTTCAGCAGGCGTGGGAGGAGGTGACCTCCGCTCTGCAGCTGATGTGCTGGGTTCAACGCAGAGCTGTAAAACGTGGGGATGTCGGGAAGAGCGCAGGGCTCAGGTGTGCATCCCGTCACCCATGCGATATTGCAGGTGTTCCTGTTCCCTTCTGTTGCGCCTCTGTTTGTTCCTTGCCCATAAATCCGTGGCAGTCCCATTATAACGCTTCCTCCCGTTCCCCTGCCCCAGTATGTCCAGCTGCTCTGCAGGGAGGTCTCCCGGACCAACGAGCACCCTTTTCTGCAGAGACAGCAGAGAATATCCCACAGCACTTGTTTGTTTCTCACTGTCTTCACGTGTTAGAGCATCTCCAGCTGCCGTGGTCCGCTTTGCCCCACGTCTGGCTGAGACGCGCCTTGCTGGTACCGGCTCACCCAAACCACACTTACTGAACAGCAGGATTTGGTATCAGTAGGAATACACGTCTTTACTGGTGGGATCCAAACCAGGCAGGATGCAAATGCTTACAAAAGCCGTAAATGCAGAAAGGAAATCCTGCTTGGGAAGGGCTCGCTGGCAATGCTTCTCCTCGCTGTCACCCGATGGGATCGTAGGGATGCATCCAGAAGTGCCTGGGCTGTGTTAGCAGGGAGGGCAAACCCCGCTCTCCTGCGGACGGCTCTCTCGGAGCGTCCGCAGGGTCACTCCCCTGCAGTTGTGCAACTGTGGGGGATGCCTCCAGGTTTTGGAGAGAGCGTGCCTTTTGGCACGAGCCCTGGTGATGATCGTGGGCTCGCTGGGCTGCTGTGCTCCATCCGGACCTCCTGACGGTGTGATTCCTGGTGGTATCTCTTAATGGGTGACCCTGTGTACACGGATATGTGTATGCACACGTGTGCAATGGCTTTAATAATTTACTCAGTTAAACATGCCATTATTTGTTGCTCTTACAAATCAGAGTCTCGGTGACCCATCTCCCTGGGCATCCTGCAATGGCTCACACCTTGAGCAACTCCCATGCATACGGCAGACGCGGAGCCGTGCGGGGAGGTGTTTGTGCTTCCTGCTGCTCTTGTTTCTCCAGCAGACCTTTGTGGGTATTCACTCCCTAATGATCTTTTATTCTTGCATTTGTATCTTTACTCCAGGAATCATGCACTAAACCTGGAGTGAAGTCAAGCACAGACCCTCCTCCCAGCTCATCCAGCCACACAGTTTACAAAGGGCTCTGTTATTATCCCCGCATCCACACTCTCTAACCCTGTAATTAGATGCTTAGGCTATGATTGCCCCATTGTCCGCTGGATGGGTTTAATCATTCTTTTCTTCTACAGTGGCAATTTTGTTCCAATTAATTATTTCAGTTTGAACAGCAATAGCTGGTTGAGTTTAGAGAGAAATTAAAAGGGTAGAGAAGGATAATGAAGAGTGAGCTAACTAGGGAGAGACTGCAAACAGGGCTGTGTGTATCCCTGCTTCTCTTCCAGGCTCTCGCTTGCTCCCCAGAGAGCTTTCTGGGGCTGGAAAATGTTCTCCCTGGAAACGAGGATCCGGCGTGACACAGAAGTGCCGCCTGGCTTCATCCCTGCCTGGGAGGCTCGTTACTGGGTCTGATGGCAACAAGAAGGCATGCTCACAGTCCAGCCTGGGAGGGAAAGTGTTTCTCATTCAGGCTTTAATCAATGTGTCTTAAGCCCTGGTAGAGGCAGGGCAGGTTTTGGCTCGTTGCGCTCTATACCTTGTGTTTTCCTAGCCAGCGAACACCCATCCCAGTTCAGTCCCAGCTGAACAGGACCTGTAGCCGCTTCCCATGAGACTCTCCCGGGAAGCAGCTGCACAGCGACGCCACGGACCAGGTGGGACCTGTGAAAGCAAAACAAGGTGCGAAAGAAAAAACGATGTCTGGTCCAGCATTTGCGTGTCAGCACCTCCTGGGAAAGAGGAAAAGCTCTCTGTAGTCCTAGTTCTCGCCAGACCCTGGATGGTTTTCAGAGCAGCATTGCTTTCTCCATGTGAGTGGGTCCAGCTCTGGGCTGGAGGAGAAGCAGCAGGCTGGGGCCCGGCTGCTGGTGGGACCCCAAAGCTTTCCAGCCCCGCATCCCTCCCTGCCTGTTGAAGGCAACAGGCTGCCTGTCAGTGGCACTCATGGCTCTGCCGTGCCTGTGTTGTCAGCCCTGCAGCATGTTCACAGCAATCTGCAGAGCAACATCTGGTGGTGTTCCTTCCCTCCCCGAAACATCTGGCCGCTTGGCTAGCTAACAGATACAAGCTGCCATCTGAGGGCCAGATGCACGCAGCACGTCCCGCGCTCCTGGTTTAAAGTGCCATGGAAAATGGGGCCAGGCAGGAGGGATGGTGTGGTCAGGGAGGCTCAGCCGCTCCGTTGTCCCGGAGTCTCTCCTTTCCCCGAGCCTGTGACAGCGGGGCTGTGCTTTCACCCTCCAGCCCAGCAAAAGGCTCTGCGGCAGCTGTGGTGGCGGAGGCAGCGGCTGGCAGGGCGGGTGGCAGTGAGCGCAGGGCAGGCGCTGGCTGGGCATGGCAGCGAGGGCAGCGGCACAATTGTGGATCCGTTCATGGCTCTCGGTGCAGCTTGAAGAACCAACGAGAGCCACAGCACCCCTGTGAGCCCATCTTAAATGCTTCTGGCATCGATTACTTTTAGACAGCCATGTTTTTCCTATTGGTATGGGCAGAAATTAATCCACACCCGGCCCTGGGATTAGTTTACCCATCTCTGGCTCTGGCTCCCGGAACGGGAGGGGATTTGCTTTCATGGTCACTGGCTGGGAGAGAACCTCCTCTGGTTTGGGGTCTGCTCTCTGGCCTCGCCGGCCAGGGCAGGGGCTCAGCACCACCTTGGATACCCAACCCTGGTGCTCAACCTCTTGCATGACCAGTGTTCCACGAGCTTTGTGTCCCAAAACAAACCCAAAAGCGGGGGTCAGAGAGCCAGGGCACGCTCGGGGGTGCAGCCGCGCTGCTGGAGGGGATCCGCAGCGGCTGCTGCCCTGGCTGGTGCTGGAGCACCCTGATGGGGAGGTAAGGCTCGGAGGAGCCTTCTCACCGTGCTAGACTGACCCTGAACACTGCTATAAAATACAGTAAGTTACAGCCAACAGCAAACCATCATCACCAAACCACTTGTTAATTTGGTGGAATTACCGGCCGGCCTGGGCACCGTTCTCAAGGTGATTTGGGATGTGACTGATTTGGATTTTATAAAATAAAAAAAAAATTTTAAGGTTAGACAAGGTTTTGAAGGGAGAGAAAAAAAAATTAATGCCTTTCAGGAGTTACAAAAATGCTGCCTGTGCAATTCATGTATAATTCAATGAATTCCAGAGTAGTTTGAATATTTAAATTATGCATGATCAAAGCAATAAAGAAATCTGCATTTCCTCACTCCGAGCCCCCAGACATAATGCTCCCAAGTGTCCCCTCCCCAAAAGGCAGCTCCTCGCTTCCACACTCCCAGATCTATTGAGCCTCATTGCTCCAAAGAAATTGAGTTCGTCTGGAAAAATACGGCCGTCAAGTGCAACCGCTGTTCTTTAATAAATCCGTGATGCATTGCATCTCCAGCCAGCGCCGTTGCCAGGGCGATGGTCATTGCCGCCGCCACAGGGCAGGCCTGCGGAGGGGTGATGGGCACAGCGCAGGGGCGAAGGAGCCCCCTGCGCAGGCAGCCCCGCGCTGCCGGCACGCTGCCTGCAGCCCCGCGCTGCCTGCAGCAGCGGCAGGGGAAGCAAAGCTCCTGCAGGGGAGGATGGTGGCAGGCAGCCGAGCTCTGACCGCCGGCACGAGAGGATGGAGGGGTCTCATCCCCCACTGCCGCCTTTCTCAGGGTCTGCAGAACAGCAGCTCTGGCCTCGCCGCGTGTCCCCCTGCGTTGCTCTGTGGGCCGGGGGTTGTTGGTCCCGTCCTCCAAGCCCCTGTGGACGTGGACGTGTCCGTCTCCTCTCCCGGCTCCTGTGCTCCTGGACCGGGACGCAGCAGCTCCCCTCCTCCAGCTGCGGCCATGGCCAGCCGGGCCAGGAAAAAAAGGAAAAAAACCAAAATGCTCCCTCTGCCCCTCCCCCTGCCCCCCTCCAGATGCTGTAAATTTTCATTAGTATTCTGTAATTTAATGATCTATTCCCAAGAGAAAATTAGTCTTCAATTTACAAAAAAATCCCTGTTAATTTAAGCATAATAGTAGGAGAGAGATGCGAGTGTGGGAGCCCCATCCTGCACCTCCCTCTCCGCAGCCTTGCAAAGGGCAATTATGAGGGAGAATTTTAATAATACACTAAAGTCCATTTGAAATCTCCCGACGAAGACTGCAAAGAGGTTCCTGGGGGCAAGAAAAGCAATTTCCTCCTGAAACACGAGGTTATTTTGAACCAGGCAAACACACCGATTCAGCTGAAGGTTGATGCTGGAAGACTGGGAGAGGCAGGAACGCACCAGGCTTGCCGGGCGAGCCGTCAGTGCTCACCCAGAAGGCAGCCGCCACCGAACCATCTCGGCTTTTAAAATGTCAGCCGGTCCCAGGGCCCTGCGGAATCCTTTGCAGAGCTGCCCCGGGCAGCACGCCCCTCCGCCAGCCAAAACGTGGTCCCTGGGTTAGAGAGGGGCCGTGCTGGCTCCCATCTGGAGATGCTGCGGGTCCCTCCGTGCAGACCCGAGGCTGCAGAGCCCGGCTGTGCCTGCCTGCCCTGCCAGCGCTGCCTGCCACGGGACGGGGGGCGCGAGGGCATCTCTCCCCGCTGAACTCACCCTGCTCGTGCTGAGGGTGGCATGTAAATCCTGAGCGTTAGACGGAAGCCATCTCCTCCGCAGATATTGAGATAGATGGTGGTGGCTTTGCTCATTAGAGGCTGTGGCAAAGGGTAGGTGCTGGGAGTCTCTGTTCCGGGAAGAGCTGCAAGGGGAGCTCATTAACTTGAAAAATTGGGTCCAGAGGGCTCATTTGTCTGATATCAGTTCACTGTTTTTTCTAGTAATGTGTGGAAAATGAGAGAGGGGGATCTGAGCCTCTTCTCAGTGACCAACTCTTT
>NW_026114099.1:0-55856 GCF_018139145.2 Gymnogyps californianus | reverse complement strand
AAACAGCAGTGATAACACCAAGGTCAGAGAAGAAGGAGGGGGAGGAGGTGCTCCAGGTGCCGGAGCAGATATTCACACTGCAGTCTGTGCAAGACCCCACACTGGAGCAGTCTGATATTTCCTGAAGGACTGCAGCCCGTGGAGTCACCACACTGGCTCAGAGAAAAAGAGTGAGGAGGAAGGAGCGACAGAGAGGGACTGTTATGAACTGACCATAACCCCCCATTCCCCATCCCCCATTCCCCTCCCTGCCTCGGGGGGAGATAGAGGAGTCAGGAGTGAAGGAGTAAAATTGAGCCAGGGAAAAGGAGGTGTTGTTTTAATTTTTGTCTGTTTCTCATTACCCAAATCTATTTTAATTGGCAATAAATCCCCAACTACAAGAAGGGCTTAAAGGAGGATCCAGGAAATTATAGGCCCATCAGTCTTGCTTCAGTCCCTGGGAAAGTTATGGAACGAATCCTCCTGGGGGCTATCATCACAAGTCAAATGAAGCACATGATTGGGAAAAGCCAGCACGGATTCACCAAGGGCAAATCGTGCTTGACAAACCTGATCGCCTTCTACAACAAAGTAACCTGCTCGGTTGATGTGGGGCGAGCGGTAGACATTGTCTACCTGGATTTCTCCAAGGCTTTTGGTACGGTTTCCCACAGCCTCCTCCTAGAGAAACTGATGCGTTACCATCTAGACAAGTGGTCTGTGCGATGGGCGGGGAACTGGCTGACAGGCCGCACCCAGAGGGTGGTGGTAAATAGCTCCTTTTCAAACTGGCAGCCTGTCACAAGTGGGGTCCCCCAGGGATCGATATTGGGCCCAATGCTGTTTAATATCTTCATAAGTGATCTGGATGATGGGATCAAGCGTACCCTGATGAAGTTTGCCGATGATACCAAACTGAGTGGGGAAGTGGACGCTTCGGAAGGGAGAGCCACCCTGCAGGAAGACCTGGATAGGCTGGAAGAGTGGGCTAACAAGAACCTTATGAAGTTCAACAAAGACAGATAAATGTACAGTCTTGCACCTGGGAAAACATAATCCAGGAGTGCAGCACAGGCTGGGATCTACCCGGCTGGGGAGCAGCTCTGTGGAAAGGGACCTGGGGGTCCTGGTGGACAAGCAGCTCAATATGAGTGAACAGTGTGCTGCTGGGGCAAAGAAAGCCAACAGGATGCTGGGTTGCATCAACAAGGGCATCACCAGCAGAGATAAAGAAGTCATTATCCCACTCTACTCAGCGCTTGTCAGGCCACACCTGGAATACTGTGTTCAGTTTTGGTCCCTGCTATGCAAAAAAGATGTGGACAGGCTGGAGAGGGTCCAGAGAAGGGCCGCAAAGATGATCAAAGGACTGGGAGGCCTGCCATATGAGGAAAGGCTGAGAGAACTGGGTTTGTTCAGCCTTGAGAAAAGAAGGCTTAGGAGAGACCTTATCACCATGTTCCAGTATTTAAAGGGTGGCTACAAAGAAGATGGAGAGTCCCTTTTTACAAGGGTCACATGGAAAAGACAAGGGGTAATGGGTACAAGTTACTCCTGGGGACATTCCGATTGGACACAAGAGGAAAATTTTTCACAATGAGAACAATCAGCCATTGGAATAATCTCCCCAGGGAAGTGGTGGATTCCTCAACATTGGACACTTTTAAGATTTGGCTGGACAGGGTGCTGGGCCATCTTGTCTAGACCGTGCTTTTGCCAAGAAAGGTTGGACCAGATGATCCTTGAGGTCCCTTCCAACCTGGTATTCTATGATTCTATGATTCTATGAAATTAAATTAATTTTCCTCAAGTCAAGACTGATTTGCCCATGAAGGTAACTGGTAAGTGATCTCCCTGTCTTTATCTCGACCCACAAGTGGTGTTCCCCAGGGCTCAGTATCGGGGCCAGTTCTGTTTAATATCTTTATCAATGATCTGGATGAGGGGATCGAGTGCACCCTCAAGTAAGTTTGCAGACAACACCAAGTTGGGCGGGAGTGTTGATCTGCTTGAGGGAAGGAAGGCTTTTCAGAGGGATCTGGACAGGCTGGATCAATGGGCCGAGGCCAATTGTATGAGGTTCAACAAGGCTAAGTGCCGGGTCCTGCACTTGGGTCACAACAACCCCATGCAATGCTATAGGCTTGGGGAAGAGTGGCTGGAAAGCTGCCCGTGGAAAAGGACCTGGGGGTGTTGGTCCACAGCCAGCTGAATATGAGCCAGCAGTGTGCCCAGGTGGCCAAGAAGGCCAATGGCATCCTGGCTTGTATCAGAAATAGTGTGGCCAGCAGGACTAGGGAAGAGATTGTCCCTTTGTATTTGGCACTGGTGAGGCCGCACCTTGAATACTGTGTTCAGTTTTGGGCCCCTCACTACAAGAAAGACATTGAGGTGCTGGAGCATGTCCAAAGAAGGGCAATGAAGCTGGTGAAGGGTCTAGAGAACAAGTCCTATGAGGAGCGGCTGAGGGAACTGGGGTTGTTTAGCCTGGAGAAAAGGAGGCTCAGGGGAGACCTTATCGCTCTTATCTCCAACTACCTGAAAGGAGGTTGTAGCCAGGTGGGTGTCGGTCTCTTCTCCCAAGTAACAAGCAATAGGACAAGAGGAAATGGCCTCAAGTTGCACCAGGGGAGGTTTAGATGATTGGATCTTAGGAAAAATTTCTTCACCGAAAGGGTTGTCAAGCATTGGAACAGGCTGCCCAGGGAAGTGGTGGAGTCACCATCCCTGGAGGTATTTAAAAGACATGTAGATGTGGTGCTTAGGGACATGGTTTAGTGGTGGACTTGGTAGTGCTAGGTTAATGGTTGGACTCGATGATCTTAAGGGTCTTTTCCAACCTAAATGATTCTATGATTCTATATGAACTGTGTTATTGCACACTGTCTCTGACCACCATGAATTTTGAGAAAAAAAAGTCTAAGAAACAGCATAAATGGAGAGGTATACGGTATATTTTCCAAGCCTCTAACTCAGAAAGTTACAGATGGCCTGAGTCAAGAGAATGCATCCAGACACTGGGTTAGTAAGATAGCTGTCATAGAATCATAGAATGGTTTGGGTTGGAAGGGACCTTTAAAGATCATCTAGTCCCTCCCCCCTGCCACGGGCAGGCACATCTTTCATTTGATCAGGTTGCTCAAGCCCCAGCCAACCTGACCTTGAACACTTCCAGGGATGGGGCATCCACAACTATTTGGGGCAACCTCTTCCAGTGTCTCACCATCTTCATCATAAAGAATTTCTTCCTTATATGTAATCTAAATCTACCCTCTTTCAGTTTAAAACCGTTGCCCCTTGTCCTGTCACTGCAGGCCTTGGTAAAAAGTCACTCCATCTTTCTTATAAGCCAGTGTATTGGGGTTACGTGGCAAGTTTTTGGTAGCAGTGGGGGGGCTGCAGGGGTGGCTTCTGTGAGAAGACACCAGGAGCTGCCCCCATGTCAGACAGAGCCAGTTCCAGCCAGCTCCAAGATAGATCTGCCGCTGGCCAAAGCTGAGCCGATCAGCAACGTTGGTAACGCCTCTGTGATAACATATTTAAGAAGGGGGAAAAAACCTGCGCAACAGCAGCTGGGAGAGAGGAGTGAGAATATGTGAGAGAAAGAACTCTGCAGACACCAAGGTCAGGGAAGAAGGAGGGGGAGGAGGTGCTCCAGGCGCCGGAGCAGAGATTCCCCTGCAGCCTGTGGTGAAGCCCATGGTGAGGCAGGTTGTTCCCCTGCAGCCCATGGAGATCCACAGTGGAGCAGATATCCACTCTGCAGCCCGTGGAGGACCCCATGCCGGAGCAGGTGGATGTGCCCTGAAGGAAGCTGCAGCCTGTGGAGAGCCCACACTGGAGCAGGGTCCTGGCAGGAACTGCAGCCCATGGAGAGTAGTCCACACAGCAGCAGGTTTTCAGGCAGGCCTGTGACCCCATGGGGGACCCATGCTGGAGCAGTCCATTCCTGAAGGACTGCACCCCGTGGAAAGGACCCATGCTGGAGCAGTTCATGAAGAACTGCAACCCAATGGGAAGGACCCACATTGGAGAAGTTCATGAAGGACTGTATCCTGTGGGAGGGACCCCACACTGGAGCAGGGGAAGAGTGTAAGGAAGAAGGAGTGGCAGAGATGAAGAGTTATGAACTGACTGCAACCCCCATTCCCAATCCCCCTGCACCGCTTGGGGTGGGAGTCAGGAGTGAAGTTGAGCCTGGGAAGAAGGGAGGGGTGGGGTGAAGGTGTTTTTAGATTTGTTCTCATTTTGCATTATCCTACTCTGTTATTAATTGGCAATAAATTAAATTAATCTTCCCCAAGTCGAGTCTGTTTTGCCCATGACTGTAATTAGTGAGTGATCTTCCTTTCTCCTTGATGCTCTCCTCAAGCTCCAGAATATAAACTCCTACATGCAACTGAAAAACAGAAGACTACTGCTGTGTTAACCTGTAGAAAGCTTCCACTGTTTCCTTTTTTCTTACAGGGAGAACATCCTAAAATTAAGATGATATAACCACAAACTATATGTAAACTATTTGAACTGATCAGAATTTTTTAAATGCTGTTACAACTATAATAGAGAAGATACAATTCAAATACCATCATTTAAAACTAGCACAACATCTTATTTACATATTCTAATTCAGAAAACTTGCATCATGACACAATAATAACAATATTTTACCAAAAGATCAGAGTTAAGAGTAGCACCAAGAGATCACTGTTCTTTCCTGAGACCTCCCCTCAGATAATAGACTAAAAGGCAATGAAAGGAATTTCCCAAAATTGGAGACACTAATACAGTTTTTAAAAAGATAAATCATTGACAAACCATCCCCAAACAATTGATCACGAAGTGGTCAGACTTGGGAAATTTGAGATGAGCTGTGGCAAAGAACAACACTTCCTATATCTTCCAAACTGGCTTTTTATATCATATAACCTTCATATTTGTACTGAGTCTGGCTGGGATGGATTTAATTTTCTTCATAGGAGCCCATATGGTGCTGTGTTTTGTATTTCTGGCTAATACAGTGTTGATAACACACCATTGTTTTGGCTATTGCTGAACACCCCTTGTACAGCATCAAGGCTTTCTCTCTTTCCCACTCTGTTCTGCCCCTCACCCCCAAGGAAGTAGGCTGGGTCTGCACAAGAAGTTGGGAGGGGACACAGCCATGACAGCTGACCCCAACTGACCAAAGTAATATTCCATATGATATGATGTCATGATCAGCAATACAAGCTCAGGGAATGTAGGAAGAATGGGGGACGTTTGTGGTTATGGCGTTTGTCTTCCCAAGCAATCATTACGCATGATGAGGCCCTTCTTCCCAGGAAGTGGCTGGACATCTGCCTGCCAATGGGAAGTAGTGAATGATTCCTCTTTTTGCTTTGCTTGTGCGCACAGCTTTTGCTTTTTCTATTAAACTGTCATTATCTTGATTCACGAGTCTTCTCAATTTTGCCCCATCACAAAGTGAGTGATACATCACCACAGTGAGTGATAGTCTGGGTGGGTGTTTGGCTGTTGGCCAGGGTCAACCCACCATAGTATTATATACTTAAACTCTCAAAACCAAGAGTAAAATGTTATCACCAATCTCACTCTCAACCTTACTGACTGATGCTGCCTAATGCATACTCCCAGCCTGCTCATGCATCCTCAACGTGTTTCTGTACTTGTTTCCAGGTCTTAGTTCTATGGGCAACCACAGTCTTCAGCTTCAGAACTGAAGTTAACTCTGTAGTCCCATACCATCTGGCAGTCACAGAGTTCCTCTCTTTTCCTATCTCAATTGCTCATAAATTATGCAAATGCTAACCTAACAATTTTGGGGACATGTTTTTGGAGGCCATTATACTGTAAAATGGCTGCCACTGGTACAATATGACTGAATGCCTTAGCTTCAAGGCATTGACTTAAATAATACATAGTTGAAGAACCTAATATATTCATTCACAAGTCTGCTGTGGTCTTTATTTTTTTTCAGTATGTCTTCTCATCTTGGGACAATCCCTTTTTAAGATTGAGATAAAATCTCCAATAGATTAGGCCACTGCACACATTGAGATTACTTCTTTCAAGGAAGACTTTTTGTGAATAAAAAATTGTTCACCTGGATAGTCAAACTATGATAGCAAATCAACTAATAGATCTACAGGAAAATTCCAGCTCTATTAATAGCATCATCCTGACAACTTTATGTCAAATGCATGCTCATATAATCTTCAGTTAAATTATTGTGCTGGTTTTGGCTGGGGTAGAGTTAATTTTCTTCATAGTAGCCTGTATGGGGATAGGTTTTGGATTTGTGCTAGAAACAGTGTTGATAATACAGGGATGTTTTAGCTATTGCTGAGCAGTGCTTACACAGTCAAGGCCTTTTCTGCTTCTCACACCACCCCACCAGCGAGTAGGCTGGGGTTGCACAAGAAGTTGGGAGGGGACACAGCTGGGACAGCTGACCCCAGCTGACCAAAGGGATATTCCATACCATATGACATCATGCTCAACAATATAAAGCTGGGGGAAGAAGAAGGAAGGGGGGGATGTTTGTGGTTATGGCATTTGTCTTCCCAAGTAACTGTTATGCATGATGGAGCCCTGCTTTCCTGGAGATGGCTGATCACCTGCCTGCCGACAGGAAGTAGTGAATGAATTCCTTGTTTTGCTTTGCTTGCGTGTGCGGCTTTTGCTTTCCCTCTTAAACTGTCTTTATCTCAACCCATGAGTTTTCTCACTTGTACCCTTCTGATTCTCTCCCCCATCCCACTGGGTGGGGGGAATGAGCAAGCAGCTGTGTGGTGCTTAGTTGCCAGCTGGGGTTAAACCACAACAATTATTTGTGCCCATCTTCCTTGAAGATTTTTCTCTTTTTTAAATAAGCCTACAAAAGCCATGAAGTTTCCACTTCACAAAAAATGTGGGCACAGAGGCTAGACAAACTCTCAGCTGCCACAGAGCTTACAATATGTTCAACTGGACAAGCAGAAGCTTAGAAGAGGTTCTGGGGGCTTAGCACCACATGTCCTGTTTCAGTGTTGGGCTTAGTATTTGTGACTCAAAGGAAGAATACTTAACAACCCATGTGATGGTGAACCTAAAATATAGCTAATAACTTTAAACACTATGATTTTAATACCTTTCACGTTAACAACATTTTTGTCCATTTTACCACATTAACTGAATAAAACAATCATCTGCCCTATGACCCACATTTACTGTCTAGTGCAAAAGCCTTTTATAAAATCCCCCAGAAGTAGTGGAAGAAAGGAAAGGGGAAGTTAAAAATAAAATAAAAGAAATCACCTTCCCTTAGAACTTGCATTTTAGTAGATAGTTGCACTTCCCACAATGCTAGTTATTTCAGCTAATTGTTTCTACAATAACCTTAGGTACATTAGTATCATCAACCCTGTGTGCTGAGCTGTTCAACTTTTTTTTCTCTGTAAAAATCATTCATTCTGGCATCTGTTTTGAACTGGTTCCCTCTATGATTTCCGTGCATGTCCCTGTCTCTTAGTATTGTCTTTAGAATGAAAGTAATAACTAGGGTTTACGTCATCTATGATTACTTAAACTTATACAGTCATTCCCACATTGGAGGGGAGGGTTAATAAAGCTATTATTTTAAAATTTACCAGCTTGTATACATCACTCCTGGCATCAGCTTTTATTGCCTTTGTATCTTTATACAAGCAGTGATGAGAACAGAGCATAATTACAGTGGCGTCATTCCTACCACAATAATCAAGTCCCTGTCAACATTTCCCAAATAAAATCCTATACTCAGTCTTGTTACAAAGCTGTAATAATGCTCCAAAATGAGTGCATAAGACTGATGTGGAAGTCTATGTGTGTTTTCCCTTTTTTACTCCCAAAGGTATATTAGTTCATCAAATACCCATTGACTGCACCCATTGACTGCAAACAAAAGTAAATTAGTCTACTTAAGAATAACACATTCAGACACAGATCAATTTATAAAGAAACCAAACTAGATGATAACACAGTTAATCCAACTCCCTTTTTAAAGCAAGTTTTAGAAAAGGTATTTTTAAAATGGCCAGGAAGAATCTATTTCTGGATCAATGAACATTTTTCCAACTAATCTTCAAAAATAATTTTGGATACTGACCTAATGTAAATGCACAGCCATCTACAAAGTCAATAATGTATGATCCCACTAAAAGAATTTAATTAAATTGAAAAGGAATTGAATTCAACTTAGGTGTAAAACAACTTTTATTTTCTCTTATGAGAGACATGAGAAGATCTAAAACCTGAGAAGATCTGATGTTAGCTGTGAGACTGAAAATTCAGTTAAGGATCAAGATCCAGCTTGAAATACCTGTCATTAGATTTATCAATTGCAGCATAATCCACATAGTTTAGGCAAGACAAATTAAAAACAAAAATACAAACAAACAACTACAGTATTCTTAAGGATAAGCTCACTACCTTAGCTCTGTATCTTTCACTCTTGATCCGTAAGACTAACATCACCAGACAGTTTAGTCAAAATAGCCCCATCTCTGGAAAGCAGAATGTTTTGCTCAACAGGCCTCTGAACCTTGTAGGAAAGCACTTTTCTGAATCATCCACAGAATTCCAGCATGCATAATGTGTTTGATTTCCACATCCCTATAACTCTATGAAATGCTCACAATGTGTGCTATTGTTACACTGATCAAGTACACAGATAGTAATAAATAGATGCTCTTGAATTAGAGCTGAGCTTCCTTGGAATAGCTTCTAATGTAGCGCATATATTAGTATTACTCCATGGCAAATATCAAGTATACCAGACATCCTGTTAACAAAATGGATTAAAATTCCTTTGTCTGCTTACTATATGATGCAAAGAAATGCTATTTCTAAGTATCCCACAGAATAATAAGATTCATTCAATCTTAAACCAGATGTTTTTTGGCTAAACAGTAGCTGTCCTGGAATCCAGTTTTAAATTCAGGATGAAAGCAGAAGAGGAGCATTTGAAAGGAAATTTGATAGTTATAAGTCATTTTTCAACTGGTGAGAACACAGATGTAAATTTTATACATGTGCCTACTTCAAAATACAAGAATTTGGGGAATATGGAGCTAACCACAGATGACTTGTTTCCTTCTGAATGGAGTGAGTTACATCCACCACTCCCTCAGTCTAGCCACCTCTCCTAAGAAGGGAAGCAACACTTGCTTCATGGAACACTGAACAGAATATGATAGCATTACTCACAATCACATTATTGATGTGAATCCAACATGCTGTAAGGCACTTCATTGCCTTCCCTCCCTATCCCTTTCTTTTTAAATGGACTGAACTGGCTCTTGTGCATGTGTATTTCTATTTAATATCCTGTCTGTCTCTAGATGTTCTTCAAATTCTTTCAGTGAAAGGAAAACTAAGCTACTCTTCATCAGGATATATTCTCTTAAAGAAGGCACAGTCCAAGAAAAACCACAGTAACCAATGCTTGAATTGAGCACAAGCAAACCAAATAATTGAAAAGGTTTCATTCCCATAAACTTACATTAAAAATCCACCAAAACATTGCTGCTTGTGAGACAAAAAGCCAGTAAGAAAGAACATAAAATGGACTCCAAATATGTACATAATTTGGTGTGGTTAATAAAAAAAATAAAATAAAATAGAGCTGTGGGAAGCAGTATCTTTTTCTAAAATAATATTCTTGAAGTTTCAAGACTGACATCCACAGTATATTAGGTCATAACAATTTAGCCTCAGAACATGGAAAAATGTCAGTTACAGTGCCAGTTTTACCTTCCATATTGCTCCAACAATAATTCCCAAAACTAAACTAAAAGAAATGTCTTCTAGACATGAGAAGGAACCACTCTTAATTCTTTCAGTCCTTGATTTCTCCTCAGACTAACAAAACCATCAATTAATATAAGGTAAATTTTTGTGAAACAGCCATGAGCCTTTTAGGAAAGTGACTACTTAGTTTTGCTACCACAACCTAATTAACCATTCAGGTTTGCTTAGTATTTCATTTCTGTTATGTTTTCAGCCATCGAGTTTAAAAAAAAAAAAAAAAAGTCTCTCAGTTTCCTAGTGTCAGGACTTTTCCCATATTTTTCCCCATAATATCCAGAAGTTTCATCTCCAAAAGCATTCCATCCATCACCCAATTTCATAAATACATAGAGACTCTGCCAGATGCTACTATAGTAGCATATCAAAGAACTATGCACTCAGACGTAAAATGGACTCTACATCAAACAAGCATACATGGAGGAAAGCTGATAATGAAAGCAACCAAGAACAAATATTCTCAAGTGACCAAGCTTCTCATAACAAATAATATTTTCATTAAAAAGCAAGAGGAAGCATACTCCAGAATACAGTCCACATAATCTGTCAAAACCCACAACAGCACTTTCAGTGATGCAAGGAATGTCAAGTATTCCACAACTAAATGATCTATTATGAAGGAAAAAAAGATTAAAAACAGTAAGAAAAAATTAGCAAAATGCTATATGCCCTTCCCTAATGTAGTTGTGCTTTTTCAAAACATTTTAGCATGCACAGAGTGTGTTTGTACTCTCCACACACTAGGTCTGGTAGAAAAAGGGAAATAACAAGAAAAATCATTCAAAATGTCAGGCTGATAACCTCCACTATGAATTTTGTTCCTTCTGATGCACCTTCATTTTAATAAGATTCCACATCTATACTTCCAGATATTCTATAATCTTTGACTCCTCAAATGCCTTCTTATGTCCACTTATCTTTCCACACACAATCTTAATTTCTCTCTAAAGGGATGGGGGGGGGAAATTGACAAAATAGATGACAAAGGCATGGCCTTCCTCCTCTTCACAGGTGCAGAAGTTCCTAATTTCATCTGCACTATTCATCTATTTACCCCAATTCCATTCCATGTTCTATGAATCTTCTCAGTCTCTCCCTTGTTTTTTTTTCCTTAACCTCTGACTTCTCAATTTTCTTCTCACACCCAAAACACATGCACTCCACTGATCTTTCTAACCCCTGTTCTATCTTCTTTTCATCTTTAGGTGAACTGAATGTGCCATTTAATGGTTTCCATCTAGATTCCTATCCTCTTAAAACTCCCTGTCATCTTTGCAGTCACCTAAAACTATTTTAGCCAAAGCTTATGATGTCCTCTCCAAAACAGAACTCAAACCCATCAGTTCTCATTTACAGGCATCCATCTCCCACCAGTCAGCTTCAATACATTATTTCACAGCTACTCAAGTGGCAGACTGATCTAAATTTGCCTTTCTTCTCTGAAGTTCAGACATGGAATGCCTCTAACATTTTTGCAGGTGACCTTATATTCCTTTCTACTCTCCTAGGAGGATATGTATAAACGTCTCAAAACATACTTGAAGATAAAACAGACAACTGGAAGAAGCCACATGATCACAAGCCCTGGTACTTGCAGGGTATTTTAAACACAGCAATATCTGTTGGAGGGGCAATACGGCTGGGCAAAAGTAATCCAAGAAATTTCTTGATGTACTTGATCAAAAAGCCAACTAGGACAGACTCTCTGCTGGACCTGTTTCTCACAAGAAAGAATTGGCTTGGGATGTGAAGGCCGAAAGCAGTCTTGGCTGCAGTGACTATGACATGGAGTAAAGTTTAAAATCCTGAGAGAAGAAAGCAAGACAAATGGTCAAATTACAGTCCTGAACTTCAGGAGAGCAAACTTTGGCTTCTTTGAAGCTCTCTTTGGCAGGTTTCCATGGGAGACTGCCCTGCAGAGCAAAGGGACCCTGAAAAGCCAGTTGATCTTCAACAACAACCAAGTTGAGCAAGCACGGCAGAAGGCCAGCATGGGAGAATGAGAAACTCCTGGCTGAAATCAAACACAAGGACACAGCAGGTGGATGCAGGACAGGCTACCCCAGAGAAACACCAGTACATTGACCAAGTGTACAGGGATGAAGTTAGGAAAGCCAAAGCTCAGTTGGAATTAAAATTAGTGAGGGATGTGAAGAATAATAAAATGGGCTTAAGTACGCTTGCAGCAAAGGACTAATGAAATAAGTAAGTCCAGCAGAGAGTCACCAAGATGACTAGAGGGCTGGAGCACAGAGAGTAAAAGAGGAGGTTTAGAGAACCAGGTTTGTTCAGCCTTTAAGAAGAAAAGGCCATGGGGAGTTCTTTTTCCTGTCTTCAATAACCCAACAGGAGTGTGTTCTTCCTGGAGGTGCACGATAGGATGAGAGGCAAAAAAACAAGTTGCAACATGGGAAAATCTGATTAGAATTAGAAGTTTTCATAAGGGTAGTCAAACATTAGAACAGAGACCCAGAGACTTTGTTGAATCTACATTCTTGGATTCAAAACTCAACTCAAAAAGGCCCTGCACAATCTGATCTATCTGGACCTGCTTTGAGCAGAGGGTCGAACTACATTACTGTATTGGGTCTGGCTGGGATGGAGTTAACATTCCTCATAGCAGCCCTCATAGTGCTGTGCTTTGTATTTGTAGTTAGAAAGGTGTTGATAACACACCAATGTTTTGGCTACTGTGCACAGCATCAAGGCTGTCTCCCCAACACTCCCAACTCCCCCAAAGGCCAGTAGGCTGGGTGTGGGCAAGCTGGGACATAGTTGGGACAGCTGACCCAAACTGACCAAAGGGATATTCCATACCATATGATGTCGTGCTCAGCAATAAAAGCTAAGAGAAAGGATGGGGGGGGGGGGGGGGGCATTCGTTATTGTCGTGGTTTAACCCCAGCCAGCAACTAAGCACCACGCAGCCGCTCACTCACTCCCCCCACCCGGTGGGATGGGGAAAGAATTGGAAAAAAACCCAAAAACCTCGTGGGTTGAGATAAAGACAATTTAATAGGACAGAAAGGAAGGAAAAATAATGATAATAATAATTATAATATGACAATAATAATACTAAAAGAATTAGACTATACAAAACAAGTGATGCACAATGCAATTGCTCACCACTTGCCGACCAATGCCCAGTCAGTTCCCAAGCAGCTATCCGCCCCTCCCAGCCAACTCCCCCCAGTTTATATACTGGGCATGATGTCATATGGTATGGAATATCCCTTTGGCCAGTTTGGGTCAGCTGTCCTGGCTGTGTCCCCTCCCAACTTCTTGTGCCCCTCCAGCCTTCTTGCTGGCTGGCCATGAGAAGCTGAAAAATCCTTGACTTTTAGTATAAACTATTTAGGCTTCAGGCCTAAATATTGCACAAATCCTTTGGTTGCAGGATAAAATCAGCCAGCTCATTGTAACAGAGGAGCCTGTGGGCAGCTCCCACTTGGTGATTAGCCACCTGCGTGGCCTTGCCTTCATCTAGAAGTGCAGCAAGAAGTTCTCATGAGAACATCATTTCTGTTTGACAGTAGAAATTATGAATAGAGTTGTTTCCATGTAAGAAAAATCCTCTAATAGCTTGAATGACTGAAATGGGAGAATCTCTTCTATGGACGGGGTCTGCCCAGAGTCCTGCATGTGGATCAGAGGCCTGTTGGATGCCACACCACCTGGGGTTACCACCATCTAAAGGGATGTAAGATTATTTATGTTATTGTCTCCTTATCATGATAAATAGCATTTTGAATGATACCTTACAGAGTCTGAGTGCCTTTCTTACTGGGATCATAATGGACCGGCACCTCTTGGTGCAAAACATCTTCCAAACCAATTTATTCTACAAGTCTGAAAACTCACAAAAAAGAAAAATCAGGTATCTTAAAACCTTCTACGTGTCACTTATTCCTGGAAGAGAACATAGAGCTTTGTTTATAAACAGTTCTTTATTAAAAAAAAATATGCAAGGACAAACAATGCACATACCATTTATTCTTTAAGATCTCAGCTCTCTTATTAAAGGGAAAAAAAAAATAAAATCAAGCCAAGCCTTGTTTTGCTAGGTGCTACATACATGGCAAGAAAGTAGCTACCCCGAGACCTTGCAATCCAATTAAAATTAAGATACCACAGATAAAGAGTGCTTAGCAGGGCTTGGCATGTATTGGCCAAAACTTGATTTTTTTCCCTAATAAACCCTACCATATCTGAAATATTACTATTGCTAGTTGAAGGATACACAAAGATTTTAATAAGAACAAAGACTCTTAAAATTAACAACATTCAATTGTGTAATTAAAATTAAAATGTAATTCTAGACATGGTTAGTCAAAATCCCATGGCAAAGCCTGCACTTGAGTCTGTGGTTAGCCTTGAGTTCATATGTTATTACTGTGAACAGCTGTTGTTGATTGACTCCATAAAAAAGTCATTTCCTTTGAAGTGCAGGCTTCTGTTGGAAGGAACTGCGTTTTGACCTGCTATGATTTCTAGATTACCGGTGCTTAAATTACTATGTTTTACTACAGGCAACAATGCTTTATTTTTGTGCTTATATTTCTGCACTTTACACCTATATTTTGATTTTTTCTTTACTCCCACTGCTCATCAGAGATGAGTTACATTAAAAAGACCAACATATTTATAAAACTCATAGGCTAACATTGGATTATCAGGCACATTCCTTTGTACATACAACATCTTCCCTGCTTCATGTATATTTTTAAAATACAGTTCTAAAAGTTAATTGTCATGGTTTAACCCTGGCTGGCAACTAAACACCACACAGCCACTTGCTCACTCTCCCACAGTGGGATGGGGGGAGAATCGGAAGGGTAAAAGTGGGAAAACTCATGGGTTGAGATAAAGACAGTTTAATAATAAAAAATAATTCTAAAAAAATTGTAAGAAAAAAAAAACAAAGAGAGAGGAAAATAAAACCCAAGAAAAACAAGTGATGCAAAAGAAAAAAATTGCTCACCACCAACTGACCGATGCCCAGACAGTCCTCAAGCAACGGCAGCCACTGCCAACCTCCACCTCCCCAGGTTTATTGCTGAGCATGACGTCATATGGTATGGAATATCCCTTTGGTCAGTTGGGGTCAGCTGTCCCAGCTGTGTCCCCTCCCAACTTCTTGTGCACCCCCAGCCTACTCGCTGGTGCCACAGTGTGAGAAGGCCTTGATGCTGTGTAAGCAATTACTAAAACATCCCTGTGTTATCAACACTGTTTCCAGCACAAATCCAAAACATAGCCCCATACAGGCTACTATGAAGAAAATTAACTCTATCCCAGCCAAAACCAGTACATTAATCTATGTAATCAGTAGCAGTAGTACAAAGGAATTGTTCAAGAGACTGTATAATTCGCAATACTGTGATTAAAGCATCAGACCAGACAGACTGGTCTAAAAGAATGACCACATAGGGTTGGGAGGGGGGATGTTTTGAGGCTAAGCCCAGCTCTCCAATTATTAGTGAAAGTCTGGGGAAATCCTTTATTTCTGACTCCATTTTACCATCTGTTTATCAGAAAGAAGTTTTACTGCAGAGAGATGTTCCAAGCTTTAGTTATTAGTTGTAAAACACTTAAACAGAGTGAAAAAGTTATTCTCACGCTTATTAGGCTTGAGAATGCCAAATGCTACCCTATTCAGTCTCCTCCAATACTTTAAATAGTCAGAACCTGAATATTTTGGGATGACATCAGACAAAGCTTTTATCTTCTTGCTCCTACCTCTGTATTGGTAGAAGGTGGTGGACATTCTTTATCAATGATCTGGATGAGGGGATCGAGCGCACCCTCAAGTAAGTTTGCAGACAACACCAAGTTGGGCGGGAGTGTTGATCTGCTTGAGGGAAGGAAGGCTTTTCAGAGGGATCTGGACAGGCTAGATCAATGGGCCGAGGCCAATTGTATGAGGTTCAACAAGGCTAAGTGCCGGGTCCTGCACTTGGGTCACAACAACCCCATGCAACGCTATAGGCTTGGGGAAGAGTGGCTGGAAAGCTGCCTGGCGGAAAAGGACCTGGGGGTGTTGGACAACAGCCAGCTGAATATGAGCCAGCAGTGTGCCCAGGTGGCCAAGAAGGCCAATAGCATCCTGGCTTGTGTCAGAAATAGTGTGGCCAGCAGGACTAGGGAAGAGATTGTCCCCCTGTACTCAGCACTGGTGAGGCCGCACCTTGAATACTGTGTTCAGTTTTGGGCCCCTCACTACAAGAAAGACATTGAGGTGCTGGAGCATGTCCAAAGAAGGGCAATGAAGCTGGTGAAGGGTCTAGAGAACAAGTCCTATGAGGAGCGGCTGAGGGAACTGGGGTTGTTTAGCCTGGAGAAAAGGAGGCTCAGGGGAGACCTTATCGCTCTCTACAACTACCTGAAAGGAGGTTGTAGAGAGGTGGGTGTCGGTCTCTTCTCCCAAGTAACAAGTGATAGGACAAGAGGAAATGGCCTCAAGTTGCACCAGGGGAGGTTTAGATGATTGGATCTTAGGAAAAATTTCTTCACCGAAACACCCGGTGTTGCTATTCTAGTCTGAATTCCTGAAAAATTATCCAGAGAAAATATTTCCTATTTTGTTCACTAAAAAACAAATTTTATTAGCAGAATTTTGTAGTTATTATTACATAGGGGGACTGAGGGACTAGGAAGATGAGGTACCTGTTCCTAAAAGCTTACACACTAGAATTTGATTTTCTACAGTTTATCAGGTTCTATTACTCCCTCCATCCCCGAAGGCTGGGAAGAGCGTTGAGAGGCCTTTCTTCACTTATGTACAGATGTTATTGCTATTAGATTCCTGTTAATAGCATATTTTACAAGATTTCACTGAAGCACAACAAAAATGCATTTATAACAGAACACCACGTATAAACAAACCTCAGAACACTTTATAAAAGGACAGCTGGATGAAATTAATACTTTTACAGAGAATTACTGGTGTTAGTTGCGAGTTACTCAAAGTTTGCAGAGTCCCATCTCTAAATTTTTAGAACTAATATTAAAGTTTATTCAGCCGACAAAGAATCTAGTGTGTTAGGGAAGATTTAAGTGTTACCTTCCTCAGATGTGTTTGAGTAAATCTAGGCTTTACCTTTCCATAGCTGTTTACAACCTATTCCCTCCATTAGCAGGGAATGCAGGCTAAACACAAGGAAGACACATATGAAAGTAGCTGTTCAAACCGAGCATCTAAGGCCAGAAGTCAGAAGGGGGATTTGCACTGCAATCCAACAAGGGCAACTTCTCCTCACACCACTGCCAGGGTTGCTGCAGGGCAGGGTGCCCCACAGGGTTGTCATGGTTTAACCCCAGCTGGCAACTAAGCACCACACAGCCGCTCGCTCATTCCCCCCGGTGGGATGGGGAAGAGAATTGAAGAGTAAAAGTGAGAAAAATTGTGGGTTGAGATAAAGACAGTTTAAGAGGGAAAGGAAAAGCTGCTCACACAAGCAAAGCAAAACAAGGAATTCATTCACTACTTCCCACTGGCAGGCAGGTCTTCAGCCATCTCCAGGAAAGCAGGGCTCCATCACGCATAACGGTTACTTGGGAAGACAAATGCCATCACTCCAAACGTCCCCTGTTCTTCTTCCCCCAGCTTTTTTATTGCTGAGCGTGACATCAAATGGTATGGAATATCCCTTTGGTCAGTTGGGGTCAGCTGTCCCAGCTGTGTCCCCTCCCAACTTCTTGTGCACCCCCAGCCTACTTGCTGGTGGGGCAGTATGAGGAGCAGAAAAGGCCTTGACTCTGTGTAAGCACTGTTCAGCAATAACTAAAGCATCCCTGTGTTATCAACACTGTTTCCAGCACAAATCCAAAACATAGCCCCATACTAGCTACTATGAAGAAAATTAACTCTATCCCAGCCAAAACCAGCACATTCTTCACCCCTTATTCCATACTATTTACATCATGCTCAGGTCCCTGTCCTGGTTTCCACTTGGAGATCTGCCCCGAGGCTGAATAGTCATGGGTGGCATGGCATGTAGGAGAATATGGGCAGGTATCTAGAAAACTTCTCATCTCCAATGGTTTGGAACTTCACTCTCGAACAACAAGCCTTTGAACAGATTAAACGGGAGATAGTTCATGCAGTAGCCCTTGGGCCAGTCCGGGCAGGACCAGATGTTCAAAATGTGCTCCACACTGCAGCCAAAGAGAATGGCCCTACCTGGAGTCTCTGGCAGAAAGCACCAGGGGAGACCTGAGGTTGACCTCTAGGGTTTTGGAGTTGGGGATATTAAGGATCCGAGGCCCGCTATACTCCAACTGAAAAAGAGATATTAGCAGCATATGAAGGAGTTTGAGCTGCTTCAGAAGTGGTTGGTACTGAAACACAGCTCCTATTAGCACCCTGACTGTCGGTGCTGGGCTGGATGTTCAAAGGGAAGGTCCCCTCTACACATCATGCAACTGATGCTACATGGAGTAAGTGGATTGCACTGATCACACAACGAAGTCGAATAGGAAACCCCAGTCGCCCAGGAATTCTGGAAGTGATCACAGACTGGCCAGAAGGCAAAGATTTTGGAAAATTGCCAGAGGAGGAGGTAATGCATGCTGAAGAGGCCCCACTGTAGAATAAACTGCCAGAAAATGAGAGGCAATATGCCCTGTTCACTGATGGGTCTTGGCGTATTGTGGGAAAGCATCGGAGGTGGAAGGCTGCTGTATGGAGTCCTGTAAGAGAAGTTGCAGAAACTGCAGAAGGAGAAGGTGAATCGAGTCAGTTTGCAGAGGTGAAAGCCATCCAGCTGGCTTTAGACATTGCTGAATGAGAAAAATGGCCAATACTTTATCTCTATACTGACTCATGGATGGTGGCAAATGCTCTGTGGGGGTGGTTGCAGCAATGGAAGCGGAGTAACTGGCAACGCAGAGGTAAACCCATCTGGGCTGCTGCATTGTGGCAAGATATTGCTGCCCGGCTAGAGAACCTGGTTGTGAAAGTACGTCATGTAGATGCCCACGTACCCAAGAGCCGGGCCACTGAAGAACATCAAAACAATCAACAGGTAGACAAGGCTGCTAGGATTGAAGTGGCTCAGGTAGATCTGGATTGGCAGCATAAGGGGGAATTATTTCTGGCTCGGTGGGCCCATGACACCTCAGGCCATCAGGGAAGAGATGCAACATATAGATGGGCTCGCGATCGAGGGGTGGACCTGACCATGGACACTATCGCACAGGTCATCCATGAATGTGAAACATGCGCTGCAATTAAGCAAGCCAAGCGGTTAAAGCCTCTTTGGTATGGAGGACGATGGCTGAAATACAAATATGGGGAGGCCTGGCAGATTGACTATATCACACTCCCACAAACCTGCCAAGGTAAGCGCCATGTGCTTACAATGGTGGAAGCAACCACCGGCTGGCTGGAAACATATCCCGTGCCCCATGCCACCGCCCAGAACACTATCCTGGGCCTTGAGAAGCAAATCTTATGGCGACATGGCACCCCAGAAAGAATGGAGTCAGACAACGGGACTCATTTCCGGAACAATCTCATAGACACCTGGGCCAAAGAGCACGGCATTGAGTGGGTGTATCACATCCCCTATCATGCACCAGCCTCGGGGAAAATCGAGCGATACAATGGATTGTTAAAGACCACATCGAGAGCAATGGGTGGTGGGACTTTCAAACATTGGGATACACATCTAGCAAAGGCCACCTGGTTAGTCAACACTAGAGGATCTGCCAATCGAGCTGGCCCCACCCAATCAGAACTTTTACATACTGTAGAAGGGGATAAAGTGCCTGTAGTGCACATCATAAAAAATATGCTAGGGAAGACAGTCTGGGTTACTCCTGCCTCAGGCAAAGGCAAGCCCATTCGTGGGATTGCTTTTGCTCAAGGACCTGGGTGCACTTGGTGGGTGATGCGGAAGGATGGGGAAGTCCGATGTGTGCCTCAAGGGGATTTGATTTTAGGTGAGAAAAGCCAGTGAATTAAATTTTATGATGTTAATTGCTATATAACCCTGCCACTGTATGTCATCACTACTATAGTTGTTATATGCTATATTAATGGTATTACAGTAAGAATCACTTAGATTAATGAAGAATGAACTTTGACAAAACTGAGCAAAGTACAGTAGTGATGGAACCAGGACTGACTGCAGCATGCAACAATCCAACACTACACACCATCCTCCTGCTGCGCTCAATGTCACCTGCCCGCTGCACCGCACCAAAGCCGGATCCTGCTCTGCCGACTGAGCGGAGTTCGCACCATCCCTCCTGCCCAGACAGACTGTTATGACAGATGGAGCTCAAAGTCATGGACTGAATGAACTCAACAAACATTTTAAAGGGACATTTAAATGGACATTTTAAAGGCTTATAGATTAAGGGAATGATATCTGTGTGTATATGTATCAAAAGACAGGAAAAGTGGTGGTGATTAACTGAAAATGCATTGGAAAGTGTGGGACCTGGACATGATGTAGATGGTATAGAATAAGGGGTGGATACTGTCCTGGTTTCAGCTAGGACAGAGTTAATTTTCTTCCTAGTAGCTGGTATAGTGCTGTGTTTTGGATTTAGTAGGAAAAGAATGTTGATAACACACTGATGTTTTTAGTTGTTGCTAAGTAGTGTTTATACTAAGTCAAGGATTTTTCAGCTTCTCATGGCCAGCCAGCAAGAAGGCTGGAGGGGCACAAGAAGCTGGGAGGAGACACCGCCAGGACAGCTGACCCAAACTGGCCAAAGGGATATGCCATACCATATGACATCATGCCCAGTATGTAAACTGGGGGGAGTTGGCTGGGAGGGGCGCAGATCGCAGCTCAGGAACTAACTGGGCATCGGTCAGCGAGTGGTGAGCAATTGCATTGTGCATCACTTGTTTTGTATAGTCTAATTCTTCTAGTATTATTGTCATATTATAATTATTATTATCATTATCATTATTTTTCCTTCCTTTCTGTCCTATTAAACTGTCTTTATCTCAACCCACGAGGTTTTTTTTTCCGATTCTCTCCCCCATCCCACTGGGTGGGGGGAGTGAGTGAGCGTCTGCGTGGTGCTTAGTTGCTGGCTGGGGTTAAACCACGACAGGCTTGTTGAACCTCATGAGGTTCACATGGGCCCACTTCTCTAGCTTGTCCAGGTCCCTCTGGATGGCATCTTGTCCCTCAGGCGTGTCAAGCACACCACTCAGCTTGGTGTCATCTGCAAATTTCCTGAGGGTGCACTCGATCCCACTATGTCATTGATGAAGATATTAAATAGGACTGGTCCCAGTACGGACCCCTGAAGGACACCACTCATCACCGATCTCCATCCGGACATTGAGCCATTGACCACTACACTCTGGATGTGACCATCCAGCCAATTCCTCATCCACCAAACAGTCCACCCACCAAATCCATATCTCTCCAATTAAGAGAGAAGGATGTTGTGGGGGACCATGTTAAAGGCCTTACAGAAGTCATCCAGATAGATGACATCCTTAGCTCTTCCCTTGTCCACTGATGTAGTCACTCCATCATAGAAGGCCACTAGGTTGGTCAGGCAGGACTTGCCCTTGGTGAAGCCATGCTGGCTGTCTCCAATCACTTCCCTGTCCTCCATGTGCCTTAGCATAGCTTCTAGGAGGATCTGTTCCATGATCTGCCGAGGCACAGAGGTGAGGCTGACAGGTCGGTAGTTCCCAGGGTCCTCCTTTCTACCCTTTTTAAAAATGGCTGCAATGTTTCCCTTTTTCCAGTCTCCAGGGACTTCACGTGACTGCCATGACTTTTCAAATATCATGGAGAGTGGCTTGGCAGCTACATCAGCCAATTCCCTCAGGACTCTGGGATGCATCTCATCAGGTCCCATGGACTTGTGTATGTTCAGATTCCTCAGGTGGTCTCGAACCTGATGTTCTCTTACAGTGGGAGGGACTTTGCTCCCCCAGTCCCTGCCTTGAGGTCCATCCACTCGAGAGGTGTGGGAAGAGAGGTTGCCAGTGAAGACTGAGGCAAAAAAGTTGTTGAGTACCTCAGCCTTTTCCTCATCCGTTGTTACCAGTTTGCCAGTCTTGTTCATCGGGGGGTATACACTTTCTTTGACCTTCCTTTTCTGGCTGACATACCTATAGAAGCCCTTCTTATTATTCTTTGTGTCCCTTGCCAAGTTCAGCTCCAGCCACGCCTTGGCCTTCCTGACCCCATCCCTACACATAAGCAGTACAGCAGTACAGCAAGCAGCGAAAGCAAAAGGCAGTCACTAACAAGCACTAGACTCTAATATATCGTAAGGCAAGCAAGCCTCATGGCAAGCACAGAAGCCTGCCAATTAATAGTTAAACAGCAATAACAGGTAGAAATTTGATCTAGCATATTCCAATGAAATCTGTTGTTTTCTCGAACCCTTCAAGCCCCACGTTGGGTGCCAAAAAGGACTGTCGTGGTTTAACCCCAGCTGGCAACTAAGCACCACACAGCCGCTCGCTCACTCCCCCCACAATGGGATGGGGGAGAGAATCGGAAGAGTAAAAGTGACAAAACTCATGGGTTGAGATAAAGACAGTTTAAGAGGGAAAGCAAAAGCTGCGCACACAAGCAAAGCAAAACAAGGAATTCATTCACTACTTCCCATCAGCAGGCAGGTGTTCAGCCATCTCCAGGAAAGCAGGGCTCCATCATGCGTAAAGGTTACTTGGGAAGACAAATGCCATCACTCCAAACGTCCCCCCTTCCTTCTTCTTCCCCCAGCTTTATATGCTGAGCATGACGTCATATGGTATGGAATATCCCTTTGGTCAGCTGGGGTCAGCTGTCCCAGCTGTGTCCCCTCCCAACTTCTTGTGCAACCCCAGCCTACTCGCTGGTGGGGTGGGGTGAGAAGCAGAAAAGGCCTTGACTGTGTAAGCACTGCTCAGCAGTAGCTAAAACATCCCTGTGTTATCAACACTGTTTCCAGCACAAATCCAAAACATAGCCCCATAGAAGCTACAATAAAGAAATTTATCTCTATCCCAGCCAAAACCAGCACACAGGGGGATGGCACAAGGCTCCCCCAGCCCCCACCCCTCTTGCCCCTGTGGTCTTTGTTGCAGGGGTACCCCTCACTACTCTCATGTTCCTCTGACCCACCCCAGAGCAAAGCACATGGGTGGCCTCCAACTCCACACACCTGCCATGCCACACCACCCTCCCAGCCCTCCTTACCTCTGCTGCTTCCAACTGAGTTCCCAGTGGGCTTAACCCCAGTGCAGGGGAGAGTGGCAGGCTGAGGAAGTGCAGGTGCCACTGAGCCACCCCCCAGGAATACAGTAGGCCTAAGAAATGGGCTGCTGGGCCACTGCTTATCCCCACACAGGCCAACAGTTTAACAGCCACAGGACATGACAGAACAACCTCTCCACAACAGCTAATAAGGGTATAAGATGCCTGCAGCCGACAGGAGCATGGGGCTGCTGTTAGGGGTAGTGTCAGTGTGCGGGGTATTAGTGGCCTGCACCTGATCTGGCTGGGCAGAGGGCTGTCAGGGGCTCTTTGAGGTGGGGGTGGTAAAAAAAAAAAATTAAATTCAAGAAAACCTTGACAATTTAAAGTGATAACAATGATCTTCATTCAGTTTCCATTTTTTTAGCTTGGAAAGTGTATGTGAAGGGAAATCAATTATTTGTGAATTAAGCTAATGGAACTGTATGACTATTTAGATCAACAGGTTCTCCAGCAAATATAAGGATCTAGAAAAAACATTACATACCTCTTCCTATCCCTTTACACACTAAAACCAGATAAGAGCCAAAGACACAGAAATTTGCAGTGTGCTTTTAACAAGTGTTCCCTTTCCATTAGCCTCCAAATCTCACTTTGTCAAATCCTAAAGTTAAATACATGGAAACACTTATTTGAGAAGTATTTATTAAGTTAAGGACATAGATGAGTTCTAAAGTTATCAGGGGTTAATTTTCAAATAAAAATTCTCTCTCATCCAGCCATACTAGGAAACCCCAAAATTGATGTAAGAAGTTCTCAAGTGATTTCAAGTATCATTTTATATGAGAAGACAACTTGCCATTTCTTAAATGCTTCAACTAGTTTCTTATCATAGCTTAATGTATGATAAGGAATTTAAGGTCGAATTTGCCTTGCTTACTAGTGGCTTTGACATCAAAGGTCTGAAATTTATTTTCCCAATATATTTCCTTGTATCCCAATGGGCTACCAGTTTGAGGGGAAGAGGCATTAGTCAGTCCTTCACTATATTCAGAGGCAAAACAAATTACGTATCTATCTATCTATCTAAAAAATGCGGTTTACCAACAACCTGACTAGTGTCTATTGCACTGTGTAAAATATTTTTATCTTGAATCATAATGATTTGAAGCTATACCTTGCCACACAATGACTAATTGCTTTTTCCTTCAAAAGGAACTGTTACATTTCAATTTGATCTTGTATTTAGCATAAAAATACACATTTTCTGTGCATCCTTAAATGAAAGTCACTGAAGCACTGTTAAACTGATCCAGTAATATGTCCAATACTAACATCAAAAGGTTGTGAAATATTTTTAGGCAATCCTTTCTATCCAAAATATGCGAATTTAAAAAACATTTCATGTTATTAATCTTTGTATAAAGGCTCAAGTGAAATTTCTTGTGTAGGTGTTCATAGTAGACTAAATTATAAGGTTGCCCAGAGAAGTGGTAGATGCCCCATCCCTGGAAACATTCAAGGTCAGGTTGGATGGGGCTCTGAGCAACCTGATCTAATTGAAGATGTCCCTGCTCATTGCAGGGGGGTTGGACTAGATGACCTTTAAAGGTCCCTTCCAACCCAAACTATTCTATGATTCTATGAAGGTATCAAAACATACAATGAAAGGACACAAAATTGGCAGTTTCTTTATTAAACATAGAAAAGCTATAAAATAGGATGTATGGAATAAATCTAAATTGCTAGATAATCAAACCTGAGTATTATTTAATAAGACTAAATATATTTTCTGACAACTGAATGAACTGACCTAAAAACATCTCCCCTACTAACTAGTGGCTCTTTTAACAGTTTGTTGAAAAAATGCAAGAGAATTTTACCTTTTACATTTCATATTGCATGACCTAGCAAGATTCTACATATTGTTTACTGTTTTCTGTTAGATGACATCATATTGCTCATATTATCCTTATTCAGGCCTTAAGTTGAGTTTTGTTTCAAAATAAATTGCAAGTGACATCAAAATGTAAAAGGCCAAGAACTAGGACAGGCCTTTTTCTCTTCTTCCCATTTTTAATGAGAAAAACAGCCTCAGCCTATAACATGAATTCAGTTTCATATTAGAACTACAGACTGAAGACTGACATACTGCCCTTCACCAAAGGTAGCTAATGTCATCTGTGTATCTCAAACTAATGCCAAAGTAGTACACAATGTCAAATTTTTGAAAAGGATCCTCTCAGCTAGTACAATTAGTTTTATTTTAACTGTTACAAAATTTAGTAGTACAAAGTCTTGACAATAACATCAGGCATATGTCTTACTCCAACTGAGCTGCCCCAATCCTCACCTTTATTTTAAATATAATGGATAACAAAAAAAAAAAAGCCCACAAACTTTCTGAACAACAGAAAACATACAGTACTAAGAACTAATAGCTCAACGGAAGACTGAAAAGCAGCATTCATTTTTATTGTAATATAGAAGATACTAGAAACTAAAGGAAGTTGATCTAAACTTAGTTGAAGGCAGATTTTGACATTCTATATAAAATTAAAAAATAGAATATATGGATGAGATTTGGTTAATTTCAGAAGGCACCTCAAGGCTAAAAGGCTTTCATAAATTTATAATCCTTTCAAAAATAAATCACTTTTATTGCTGCTATTCAAATCACAAAGAAAAAGCTTGTTTTGTTCCTCAGTCTAACAAGGAATCCTCCCCCATTAAGCAAGATTAATTTAGAGAAAATATGGAATAAACCTGAAGATGTCACAACTTTATAAATACAGTGACTTTTCTTGTGTGGTTTCAAATCAGTGAAATAGTGAAAGAGTCACTTTTTGCCTCTGTGATATTAATAATCTACAGACCATCTCAGTCACTTTCCTCTGGGCACTGAAGTACCATTTTGTCATAGCTGTCCCACGTGCAGTACTCTTAAGAATAGAAGGTAAGAACACTCTGATGATTCCCACGAACAAGGAGAATTGGTGGCAGATCTTTAGAAAGAGCTTCTAACCAGGCCATGTATAGTGCACTAGAAACCGCACCTTTTCTTGCAACTGGCAAACTCCTACAAGTCACAAGAAAGAAGAAAAAAAAAAAAAGCAATGAACAGTTAGAAAAAACTCGTGGAGTACAAGTCATATCATATAAAGATGAAAATATAATTCTGCAAAGAGGTAGATATTAAGTCCAATTTCCTATACTTTTCAAGTTTAACTCATTAATTAAATTCTGAGAAAAAGTAAAGAGTTCATATCTTAAGTACCACAGGCCTTTACATCTACTTACACCTCACTTTTGGCCTTTTACCACCATTTTATATTCAGGCAGCTTCACAATGAGTTCTCCTCAGTTGGAGAAAGTTTCTTTAAAGACTCTTCAAGTCTTTAAAATAGAACTTTTACTTATGGTGCTAAGTTGTTGCAGTCTATTTATCTTTCCCACAATCCTTCCAAAACACACCGTATTGTTGTCTTTTGAAAAACTACTGGAAGTCTGCTTGCACTGCTCAAACTCCATTTGTGATACTACTTCATGGAGCTCTGAAGCAGGCTCCTAAAGAAAAACATGGTGAAGAAGCTACAATCTGCATTCTGATTGTAGTTCCATGGAAATGCATCAGCAAATAATGTTGATCAAAAGTACCTTTATCTAGAGAGATTTCCCAGAAAAAACAGAGTTGAAAGGAAGAATGTGAAAGAGGAGGGAATAGTTGGCATGCAAGAGGGGAATGAATGTGAGAATCTCAAGCTGCACTGCAGATGTGGAGGTAGTAATCTGAAGTAACATATCAAAAGCATGAAACTACATAGGCCATTTTTTATGCATCAGTAATTACTTCCAGTACTGAACTTGCTCGAGTATTTCTATGCTTTAATGTCAAGGCACAGTCTTCTTCCTAACCTGTATTTACATATATTTATAGTTCAAATTACAGTACTATATCAATTAGAATAACCATAAAAATTATTTACTTACATAACAATTATGTTAGCTGTAACTGAATGTTCTTTCAGCAACTCATTTAGCCTAATCTGACGATAAGTCTGTATTTAAAATGAAACTTGTTAGGAAGATCTTTTATTTTTATATATAAACTAGAAAAAAATAATTTAATCAAGAAACAAAAACCAGTTGTGACCAATTGGTATGTGTCATTTATAGAAAGCATATACTTCCCCCTCAGTTTGGTAACTTGTTCATTTGTCTGAGATAGATACCTATGGTTCTAAGGCTATGAGAGAAAAAAATTCGTAAGCTTAGAAACGTACAAATAAGCCAAGTACTACAAGAGCTAATTTTAAGATACTCCCTCTACTAATGATATCATCCTTCACAGCTGCTGGAAGCAAGAGCCCCCTAAACTCTCTCCAAGGTTTGTTTAACTATTTCCTGTAAGCTAGTAGCAAGCCAGTGTTACAGAAGCCCCACCTTTGTTTGGCAAGCCTCTCTCCATAATGGACCTCCTTTTTATACTACTGTATCCTTGCTTAGCATCTTAAGCAGCTCCCCACCATTCTACTACTGATGACTTCTTTCTTAAATTTGTATTCATACAGTCATTTTCAGTTTTCTCTTTCACATCAGCTATAGTGCTTGTTGCAGCAAACATTTGGAGTTAGCCATTTCTTATAGTTCTGTTGTTCTCAGGTCAGCTGAAGTCTTGTTAGCCTGCTGGCTAGTGTCTGCAGAAACAAGCTATCAGCAGACAAAAGAATGAATTGTTGCAAGTATCTCACTGAAAAGTTTTGGGGTTGTTTGTGGACATTGGGAACAGCAAGAAATTAACTAGTTCATTAACTATAAAGATGCTGCTTTCCACGAGTTATTCATAAAAGCATCTATGGAAGAGAATAACAAGAATCAGCTCATTAATTATATCCACAAATGCCAGTAGGAGGAGGGGAAAAAAAAAAATTGACAACATTTAACATAACTGTTTAAAGAATACAGCACCTTTGTTTTGGAAAGCCCAAGTTCATTATCTGTTATCCTCCAAGGTTCACTCTCCTTCATTTTATCTGCAACTTCTTGTTCTTTATCATCTTCATGAAGTCTGAACGGCTCTATCATTTCTTCAAAAGCTGCAATACTGGAACAATTAAGAGAACAGCCATATTAAAACAGAGAGGGTACTAGTCTGTACATCAGCAACAACTTTCATGCTATGGGAGAGAGGAGTGAGAATATGTGAGAGAAAGAACTCTGCAGACACCAAGGTCAGGGAAGAAGGAGGGGGAGGAGGTGCTCCAGGCGCCGGAGCAGAGATTCCCCTGCAGCCCGTGGTGAAGACTATGGTGAGGCAGGTTGTTCCCCTGCAGCCCATGGAGGTCCACAGTGGAGCAGATATCCACCCTGCAGCCTGTGGAGGACCCCACGCTGGAGCAGGCAGATGTGCCCTGAAGAAAGCTGCAGCCCATGGAGAGCCCACACTGGAGCAGTCCATTCCTGAAGGACTTCACCCCATGGAAAGGACCCATGCTGAGCAGTTCTTGAAGAACTGTCTCCCGTCGGTGGGATCCCATGCTGGAGCAGGGGAAGAGCATGAGGAGGAAGGAGCGGCAGAGACAAAACACTGTGAACTGATTGCAACCCCCATTCCCCATCCCCCTGTGCCGCTCAGGGGGAGGAGGTAGAAGAGTTGGGAGTGAAGTTGAGCCTGGGAAGAAGGTGGGGGGAAGGTGTTTTTAGTTTTGTTCTCCTTTCTCACTATTCTACTCTGTTATTAATTGGCAATAAATTAAATTAATCTTCCCCAAGTTGAGTTTGTTTTGCCCGTGACGATAATTGGTGAGTGATCTCCCTGTCCTTATCTCAACCCATAAGCTTTTCTTTGTATTTTCTCTGCCTGAGAAAGGAGGGGGAGTGATAGAGCTGCTTGGTGGGCACCTGGTGGCTAGCCAAGATCAACCCACCACACTTGAAAGTTGAAGAGTACTAGCTTAGACAGTATATAGCAACTAACAATGATTTATTCAGAATTAAGTTTGAAAGAGAAGTTTAACATGCCACATAAAAAAACCCCCAAAACCCTCCACCAGAAAAACCTAGCTATCAAGGTCTCATGTTAGTGCCGTTAAGATTTTGGCTTTGATATTTTTATTTTTTTCTTTTTAATTTTTCCAGTACAGTCTAAGAAACATGTTCAAATCCAAATAACCAGAGCCATCTTGTCTACAGTCTTCCTATTGCATTCTTTAGGATGTCAAGGGTATTCTCAAATTGCTTGGATGTTACAGCAATGACTTTGAAAGAAAAAAATAGAAGGAGAAAGAGGCATTCATTTCTCTTTCTAAGAGAAACTGATCTCACCCTAATTTCTCAACCCACATTATGATATTTGAATAGCAAATAAAGGCTGCTATGGATTAGGAAAGGTAACTCGTCTTTGAATTGCCCCAATATGCGAGATATGAGAGGTGAAAAAGTAATCAATATTAAGATTTTAGTGGAACAGACTGAAATGTATGCCTTATGTCCAATGAAATAATTAGATTTTGATGGTATTTGAATGTTTTTTATAAAGAACACAAAGTATTGCCAATCTTTTGTGGTTTCAAATGACACACGAAGATTTTTTTAAAAAAGTAAGTAAATCCTCTTAATATATATTGCAATATCAGTATATGTAACATATTACCTACCATTTAGTTAAACACTTCCCCCATGCCCATTTTCAAACTGAGGCATTCCTGTTCCTCTAGGAAACCTCCACATTATATAAAGAATATGCATTTTTTTCTACCCTTAGCCTTAACAGTGTTCTTTACTGAAGTTAGTTGATACAATGACTTCACTTTCATCAAGAGTGAAAAACACCAAATGTAATCTGTTGCTGTTTTTTGGCAGAAGAAAAAGGAGAAGTGTTAACAATATTCTATTATACAGCAAAGCAACTGTTAAAAAAAAAAGCATCTTTTATCTACTTAATTTACAGCTATTGTTAACTCCAACTAGATTTCTTAAAAAGGTTTTGGATACATTTTGGAGAATTATTCCACAGAGACTGTAAAAAATGTTCTCAGAAGAAATAACTCATGGATCACTTCCATGAAATGTGACCCATGTAATTCTACGATCTCAACTTTTTAATGCACACAAATGAGCGCTACCTATAATTTTAGGCATTTTACAGTAGCAGGCCCCTATCACAGGAGCAAAGGCATCCAAAAAGCACCAGAGTGCCAGAAGTACTCTACCATTTTAGTTACTTGATATATTCTATATGTTTAAGAAAAGATGAGTAAAAAGCAGAGTGTAAAAGAATACATATTAGCATTTATTTAAGTTGTAAACAGGTATTTCCTAATTTGCATGACAACTCAAATTATTCAGATCAGTATTTTCACTTCAACACACTAAAGATGACTTGAAGGGGAAAGATGATCCTTAGGCATCTCTTGATATTTTTAGATCTTATAGACACATTCTACTATGAAAAAAACCCACAGCCAGTACTGAAAACCATCTACAATTACTATTGTTTAAACTTGAAAAAAAAATCAGAAATATCACACGTATGACAATTCCCATGCAGCTTAAAAGTTGCAACTTAAAAGTCCAAGCTAATTTAAAAAACAAAACAAAACAAAACAAAACAAAAACCCTCACAAGAACAACACCCCGCACAATACAACAGGCTACTTAAAGACAGAACTTCATTACCTTAAGCTAAACATCCAAGTAAGATTAAGACCACTTAAAACTATTGTGAGCATTCCTCTTCTTTTTAGAGAAGATTGCTCCAGACAAATTGGATTTTTCGAACTGGATGTTTTCTAAATCTAACATTACAGTCTGTACTGGGTCTGGATGGGATGGAGTTAACTTACTTCATAGCAGTCTGTATGGTGCTGTGCTTTGCATTTGTGACCAAAACTGTTGATAGCACACCGATGTTTTGGCAACAACTGAACAGTGCTTCCACAGTGTCAAGCCCCCCACAAAAGTCAGTAGGCTGAATAGCCTGGGGGTGGGCAAGAGGTTGGGAGGGGACGTACCCGGGACAGCTGACCCAAACTGACCAAAGGGATATGCTATACCACATGACATCACACTCAGCAATAAAAGCTCGAGGAAAGGAGGAGGAAGGGGGGACGCTCATGATTATGGTGCTTGTCTTTCCAAGCAACGGTTATGCATGTTGAGGCCCTGCTTCCCAGGAAGTGGCTGGACACCTGCCTGCCAATGGGAAGTAGTGAATGAATTCCTCTTTTTGCTTTGCTTGCACACGTAGCTTTTGCTTTCCCTATTAAACTGTCATTATCTTGATCCACGACTCTTTTCCCCTTCCTTCTCTTTTCTCCCTGACTCATGGGAGAGGGGAGTGAGTGACAGGCAGGGTGAGTGTTTAGCTGCTGGTTGGGGTCCACCCACCACAGTCCTTTCTTGGTACCCAAGAGAGGGACTCCAGGAATTCTAGATAACCACAGTAATTGGGAGAGGTAATGGGAAAAACTTGGACTAGACATTGCCAGGGAGTCAAATAATTGTGGGGAATCTTTTGTTGGTGAAAAGTGGTGAAGGGATGAGAGGTGGAGTTTTATTGTGTGTGTGTAAATTGTCCACCTTTATCAGTGTTATGAGGATGTTACTTTGATTTTGGTATGGGGAATTTTTTTTCGTTGATGTAAGTGAAGTTTGTGAAGAGTATGTTATGAATGTATATTTTAATGAAAATTCTTAAGTATGTGTTTCATAGAGGCAAGGGGTGGAATGTATTGGGTGTACATAGCAAGGTTTTGGTATTGGAGGGAGGGGTGCAAGGGTGGCCCCTGTGAAAAGAGGCCAGAGGCTGCCCTGTGCTGGACACACCCAGTTCCAGCCAGCTCCACAGTGGACCCACCACTCTGGCAAAAGCTGAGCCAGTTAGAGAACCTGGTGGCACCTCTGTGAGAACATATTTAAGAAAAGGGCAAACACCACATGGCAGTGTGAGGAGGGGGAAAAAAAAAAATGTGGGGGAAAAAAAAAGTGAGAAAAACAAGTCTGTGAACACCAAGGTCAGAGAAGGAGGGGGAGGAGGTGAGGTACTCCAGGCACCGGAGCAGATATTTCCCTGCAGCCCATGGAAGAGACCACAGCGGAGCAGATATTCCCTGCAGTCCATGGAGAGGACCAAGCCAGAGCAGATATCCACGCTTCAGATATCCACACTGCAGCCTGTGGAGGACCCTATGCAGGAGTAAGTGGCTATTTCCTGAAGGAATTGCGGCCTGTGCAAAGTCCATGCAGGAGCAGGTTCTCCTGACAGGAACTGCAGCCTGTGGAGGACCCACTCTGGAGCAGGGGAAAAGTGTGAAGAGGAAGGAGCATCAGAGAGGAACTGTTATGGACTGACCCTAATTCCCCATTCACCGTCTCCCCTGCACCCCTGCAGGGGAAGAGGGAGGGGGCGCGGGGGGGTAGAGGAGTTGGGAGTGAAGGTGAGCCTGGGGGAAAAAGGGGGTGGGGAATGTGTTGTTTTAATTTTTGCCTTTGTTTCTCACTATCCAAATCTATTTTAATTGTCAATAACTTAAGTTAATTTTCCCCAAGTCAAGCCTGTTTTGCCTATGACAGTAATTGGTAAATGATCTCCCTGTCCTTATATCAACCCATGAGCTTTTTCATCTTATTTTCTCCTCCTGTCCTGTTGAGAAGGGGGAGTGAGAGCACAGCTTGGTGGGGTCTGGCTGCAGTCCAAGGTTAACCCACCACACAGTCTAAAGACCAGAGGTTAAAAAAAAAAAGTTATAAAATACAAAGTCCTAGACTCTTATAAAAAAGTTATAGCTTAGTTACTTTCCTGCATTTTTCTGAAAATCTGTATGTTATAGGACCTACTTTATCAAAATTCTTAAGAACAAAATATTCTAAATTCATGAAAGAAATGAAGACTCCACCTAACAAGCAGTTTTTTGGGGTTTTTTTTTGAGACTTACTTTTCTATCTTTGGCTTAGTATTAATATCTCCAAGGACCATGATGTCTGAGAAATCTATCCGAAATTTGCTGAGCAAAGCAGCCATCCTGCATCAGAAAAACAAGCCTTTATACAGTGAGCACATCTTTTATCATTTACAGGGTAAATAGTCAGGCACTTGGTACTAAAAACACTAGTGTGAAAACAAAAACAAACACCACCACCCCTCAAGTGTGATAGAAGTAGAGGGGAAAAAATCCCTGTTTGAACAGAACTATTATACAAACCTGGCATACTGCTATAGATCAACATACTTTGGAAAATACATTTTTAAAAGCATAAAATAAGAGAAGAGCCCTCCCTTAAAGCCAACCCCAGAAAATATTTGAGGAACAGAGAAAACATTAGTGCCAGACAACATTACAGAAAAATTAGTGTAACCTGAGGTATCTCATTCAACATAATTTGGGGGAATGGAACTATTCTGGTGGAGGGAGAACAGAGTATGATTAAACCTCTGCTAAAGAACAATTGAAAGAAGGCTACTAGTAAGAGAAAGTCATCTAGTGTATACCACGTTTCGTTAGCATTTGAAATGAAATTTTTAGAGGTAAACTTACACTCTTCTGTCATGATCAATCCTGTTTATTTTTCCACCAATGAACACTCTGATCTTACAATCTTTCCACTTTTTCTTGGTTGTAAGAAGATAAGGAATCAACAGTGTCAAACCTGCATTTTGACCAGAGTTTAGGAACGTATCAGAAAACATAGCATCTTCTAAGAAGAGAGTTTAATAGTACAACTTTGTAATCTATATATGAACTGACTGAAAGATATCTATCAACAATTAATTCAAAATCACTTCAATATTGTTTTCCAAACACTTGTTGATAAAGTGCAAAGTACATTACCTCCATCATCAAAGAGCCACCAGACATCAATATTGCTTTTGCCTTGTTTCTTCTGAAACTGGGTACTAGCATCAAGAAGTCTTTGGTCAGCCAAATTTAAAGGAGAAGATTGGCCCTTTGAGTCTGGAAAAAATATATAATGGCAGGTTATTTTTGAACTGTTTTGCTTAATAACCCCAAAATCCAAATGCAACATCATAATATCAATATTTTGTGATATCTGTAAGTTGAAATAGAAGTAGTTTTGAAATTTTCTTTTTCTAGACTTCAAATTTTAATTGAATAGATATATGCTAAGCTATATTTAGGGAGTTTGCAAACTCACAAGTTCAGTGGCTACAGATTTAAACCTCCAAGTCATCTAGCAGACATTTGACAAATAAATGATTTGCAAGATCTTTATATAGTCATTTGTCTGAACAATTTAACTAATATCACATACATACTTCAGAGCATTAGAGCATGTGCTGTTGCTACCTCTTGCACGGCAAAAATCTTACTCCCCTGAAAAACATGTAGACTCTAATTTATAAATAAGAACCACCTCCTAAGCACTGTTCTTCGTTCCTTAAATCCATTTTTCTTTAAGTATGTGGTCAAAAGAAAAGCTAGCTCTAACTGTTGGAATTCTATCTTTTGTAGAAAGTACTGTTTTGCATGTGCAAGGCTCTGAAGCACAATATAGACTAGTTTTGTGTAATCAAGACAGCTATCACATCTGCTGTATGGATACTTATTAGAACAAGACTACAATGGTATTTTCAATTAGTTTAATACATATAAATATATAAAAGAACTATAGAAAAAAACCTTACTCATTTCCCTTAGCTTAAATCTGAATTTGAACAAGAAACAAGAGTTTGATATTCATCTCAGTCCTTGCCTTATTAGGAATTTTTAAATTCAGAGTACATCTGTGACTGATTTAAATTACTATACTACTGTACTGCATACTGGGATTTCTTCCAAACTGCCATCTTGTACTTCAAGCTGAAATCTCACTTTCCATTATTAAAAAATAACAGCTTCTAGCTGTTAAAATTATGAAGTAAATGTCAGAAGAGTTGAATGTATATTTTAGTTGAGGCAAAAGTATTTGTTTGACTCTCAAAAAAAGCCTAAAATAAACCAAGAACTGCTTAATTCATCTTAATTCATCTCTATTCATACTATTTGAATGACTACTTCACATTATTTCAGACATTAATCTCACTGATTGGCTATATTATCCCTTGCTTTGTAAGCTGTTGAACAATTCCAAATACTATAGCAACAACTATGGCTTTAGAAGATCTATTGAATACTGATACAACACTTGAGAGTATACCACTAGATAATCCTTCCCTTACTCCTAAATCAAGTAGTGATCCAGTAAAATATCTGAGACCCAGAGAACTAAGTAAGCTCCTGAATACATTTCAATATCAATTATAAAGAACAAAGTTTAAAAAAACCCCCAACACATAAAAAACAAATAAACAAAAAAACCCCAAACCACCCAACATTCATATTTTGGATGCATACACAATTCTTTCTCGGTAACAACCTGTTCTGGGAACTTGCACAAACTTTCATTTTACCACAACCTAATCCTTGAAGATGAACCAACCATATTTCAACTCAAGTATAAAGAAACAAATTAACATTGTATGGTTGATGTTTTCTCTCTCTGGTACACACACACATGTGCATATACAAAAAGGAGTGTGAAAGGAAAATCGAAATTAACAATGTGAAAGAATGATTTAACACAAAATGGTGAAAAATGCCTGCCTTTTTTCAACAGTGATTGCGTTGGAGTCTTTCCATCCTCCTCATCCTCTGGAACATGTTTAAACATACAAAATGAAAAGGTTAATTTCCTTTGTGATGTTAATGAAAACACAACTATTTTATATTAAAAAATCATAGAAAATAAAGATGTAGAATGAAATGGTTTTTCATATGAAAAAACACAGTATCCTAAGAATGACTTGTACTTAAAAAGAAACAAACCCAAAAACCAAATCCAAATATTTCTCACTTAACTATGAAGTCACTTTAAGCTTTTTCCTTAAAAAGAGGAAAGTCAGTTAATGTCAAAGTATCCTGAATTATTTGTGTCTGTTAATATGCATAAAATAAAATATTCTAGTCTGAAGTAAAGAACCCTTCATAAATTTAGCAGCACTTTCAATATATAGCTTTGTGGCCTGCTTCTCATCAATCTCATTAACTATTTAAAACAAAAAAAAAACCATTGTAGTTTGTAGTCTACCAACTATTTTATTTAGAGGCCTAGAGCTCAGAGATTTATTTTATGTACTGGTAAATTCTAAAACAAAATACTTAAAAGATTAGACATCAACGGCTAGAAAAGCATGAGACACTTCTGTTCCCCAGTCAAAAAAACCCCAACCTTATCTAATTCCTTGGGGGAAGTTGGAGGAGGGAATGAAAACAGAACCAGAGAGAAAGAGTGAGAATTCAAGTTTCATTGTTAACTAGAAAGTTACCTTTATGTAGAACAGGAGGTTTTTCACTAGATGACAGAACAAAAGCTATAGAAAAAGCATCTGTCTCAGCCTTCTTGCTATAATCCACTTTTACTATGACATCCTTGGAACATGGAGATTTTTCTTGGAATGACAGTATCTCTTCTTTGAGGAAGCAAAGAAACACATTATAAACTACTTATTTGTGCCAAATTGTATCAGACAGAGATACGTGACTATACTGGCAAAGTTCACAGTTGGTTAAACTATACTACAACTGCCATGCTATGGAAAACAACAAAAACTTACATCAACTGATTCAAAGTACGAAGAGGCTCCTCCTTTGAAAATAGCTTTAGATTCCTGCTACTTCCTTCCCAGATTTTTGGTGTCTATTGCATTACCGTAGGCTAAACATAAAACAGAGCTAGCTACTACTGAGAAAGTACAAACTTCATGTTTATATTATGTGCATCTTTTAAAAATGTAAATATATCAAGACACAGTACCTCTGGCATAAATAGAATTTGAAAAAATTAAGAGCTAAACAGAAACATTGGCTAGAAATGATTCTCATTTTAGCAAAAATTTCCCTCCTTTGATCAAAAGGAAAAGCCTCTAGGGAAAAAAAAAAAAAAAAGACAGACTTTAATAGAAGAAACACTAACTACAAAAGACAACTACTGATACCAGAATAACGTTAACTAAGCATCTGTATAGAGAAAAAGTTTTTCAAGTGTTGCTAATGGAACTCTACTGCTGACAAGATGCCTTAAATATGAAGTGTGTGGTAAAGGTATCACATTCTCTGCTATTATATTAACGGAGTCACACTACTAATTCTATCTGACATTGAGACCCTGGTTTTTGTTTAAAAATATGGGTGGGGGTGGGGGTGGATTGGTGCAACATTTTCCATGCAAAAGGAGAAAAAATATAAACCCTAACCCCAAGTGGAGGATGAGCCTTACACAAGGTCCCAGCCATGGTCCAGACCACCAAGTTTTCTTCCAGGCTTGGCTTCTTTGTATTTTCTCCCCCTGTCCTGCTGAGGAGGGGGAGTGATAGAGCTGCTTGGTGGGCACCTGGCGGCTAGCCAAGGTCAACCCACCACACAGGCTTATTCATTTCAATGATTTTTATTCTATGAAAAGAGTGGTTTTGGTTTTTTGTTAAAAAAAAAAATCTTAATTTAACATCTTCAGAAAGTGGTGTTAATAGAACAGCTATTTGCCAAAGGAAACAAAATAAATCTTACCCTGTCCCTGAAGGTGAGATATGTCCAAGCCCTCTTTTAGGCAGATGACAACTACACCATACTGGATGTCAAAGGCATCACTACACAAAAGAAACAGAAATAAAACACTTTTATAACCTTTTCTTTCCCCAGAAGCCTATGTTATGCACCCTCTTTGAACAAATTTTAGAGATTAAACTCCATTTAAAACTTCCAAATCATAAGTTTGTGTTACAATTTAAGTTTCAATTCCAAACTATCAACTGCATTACTGAACTGAACAGCATGTCCTGAAAAGCAACATACATAAAGGTTATCTGTTCCCTTTTCTCTCTCTCCTGTATAAAACAGTGATTAAATAAAAGAAACATGAACAAGTCAGTCAAGTTCTGCAGAGATGATGACAAAATACACTGGGAAATCTAAATTTTGATTCGTCCCACCAAAACCAGGATTTATTTCAAGTACATCTTGATCTGCAGACTACACATTTCTGAAGTGTTCCAAAACATTTGGGGATTAAAAAAAGATATGAAATTTTAATTCAGAATCAAATTAGATACAAGTTTAATGTGCTTATTTCCATTATATGTGATGGGGGAAGGAACTCACTCCTTTAAAAAAAGAAATTAAGAGGAGAAACTTCATTATTGTAGAAACAAGCAATAAGCCTGAATAAATGAATGAGTAAAAGTCTGAGTAAAAGGAAGGACAGAAAACCCAAGATTTAAAAGATAAAAATATGAACTTAATCATATCATACAGTTTGCATTAGCCATTAATCATCAATACTTTAAATATAGATACCACATTACAAACAACTATAATTCAGAGAAATCCCATGTCCTTTCCTCAGACAGAAATCCCACAAGATTTCACTCATTAAACGCTTTTCTTTAAAAGTAATAAGACTTGATGAGAAATGTTCAAAGTATCAACATATTCTATAATAAATTGTCCTGGTTTCGGCTGGGACAGAGTTAATTTTCTTCTTAGTAGCTGGTACAGTGCTGTGTTTTGGATTTAGTGTGAGAATGATGTTGATAACACACTGATGTTTTAGTTGTTGCTAAGGAGTGCTTATCTTCAGCCAAGGACTTTTCAGTTTCCCATGCTCTGCCAGCAAGCAGGTGTGCAAGAAGCTGGGAGGGGCATAGCCGGGGCAGCTGACCTGAACTAGCCAAAGGGGTATTCCATACCATGGAATGTCATGCCCAGTATATAAACAGGGGGGGAGTTGGCCGGGCGGCGCGGATCGTGGCTCGGGAACTAACTGGGCATCGGTCAGCGGGTGGTGAGCAATTGCATTGTGCATCACTGGGGTTTTTTGTTTGTTTGTTTGTTTGTTTGTTTCCCTTCCTCCCCCTCCTTTTTTGTTATATTCCTTTTCATTACTATTATTATTATTATATTTCATTATTACTATTGTTAGTATTATATTTTACTTCAGTTATTAAACTGTTCTTATCTCAACCCACGAGTTTTACTTTTTTTTTTCCCTCTTTCCTCCTCCTCACCCCACTGGGAGGGGGAAGGGGGAAGCGGCTGCGTGGTGCTTAGTTGCCGGCTGGGGTTAAACCATGACATAAATGCAATAAAAATTGAGTATGGTGCAAGAAGAAAATGTTTTGCCCATCAGTGGACATTTTTAATACATTATTTAATTTGTTAAATCTCTACAGATGAGATGTGTTTCTATTGTGCACTTCAGAAATTTTCAAAATTCAAACTTCAAAAATATGCTTGACCTACAGTTACTACCTCCTGAGGTTTTTCTGTTGTGGATGTGGAGAGCCACAAGACTTTCTGGCCCTAAGAGTTCTTCCAGCACAAGCCATTCCAAATCAATACGGGGGTGGGGTGTGGATCCCACACCCACAAAGAAAAATCAACCAACTTTTCCCCTTATTTTTCACTGCCTTTGGTGCTCCTGCATTTTTCTTAAGGACCCGGGGTGGTGGTAGTGGTGGTGGGAGAGGGTTTGGGGTTTTTTTTTTCCCTTCTCCCCTGCCCCCCCCCCGCTTTTTTTTTTTAAATCTCTACCTGTAATCCTACTTCCCTTCTTTCTTTTAAAGGCACAGTAACCGACAAGGGTAAAGCACAAGTAAAACAGGTTAAGTAGTATATAACAACAACAAAATAATCTCTGTATAAGTGCAAATGTGAGAAGCAAGTTTTGTTTTTCTTAAATATGTTAGTAGTGAAAGTTATTCTATTAATTTTTTCAACGAGAACTGGTCAGACTTTCACAACTGACAAATTACACTGGGATTTCCTTTCCTATCTGCTTGTTGGCTACTGTATTACTTTGGGTGTCCAGTGCTGTGTATCATTTATAATAAATATTTGTGGTGGGTTGACCCTGGCTGGACACCAGGTGCCCACCAAAGCCACTCTATCACTCCCCTCCTCAGCTGGACAGGGGAGAGAAAATATAATGAAAGGCTCATGGGTCGAGATAAGGACAGAGAGAGATCACTCACCAATTACTGTCGTGGGCAAAACAGACTCGACTTGGGGAAATTAGTTTAATTTATTACCAATCAAATCAGAGCAGGATAATGAGAAATAAAAGCAAATCTTAAAACACCTTCCCCCCACCCCTCCCTTCTTCCCAGGCTTAGCTTTACTCCTGATTTTCTCTACCTCCTCCCTGCCAGCAGCGCAGGGGGATGGGGAATGGGGGTTGTGATCAGTTCATCACAAGTTGTCTCTGCCACTCCTTCCTCCTCAGGGGGAGGACTCCTCACACTCTTCCCCTGCTCCAGCATGGGGTCCCTCCCACGGGAGACAGTCCTCCACGAACTTCTCCAACGTGAGTCCTTCCCACGGGCTGCAGTTCTTGACCAACTGCACCAGCGTGGGGCCCTTCCACGGGGTGCAGTCCTTCAGGAACAGACTGCTCCAGTGTGGGTCCCCCATGGGGTCACAAGTCCTGCCAGCAAACCTGCTCCAGCATGGGCTCCTCTCTCCACGGGTCCACAGGTCCTGCCAGGAGTCTTCTCCAGCGCGGGATTCCCACGGGGTCACAGCCTCCTTCAGGTGGATTCCACCTGCTCTGGCGTGGGGTCCTCCACGGGCTGCAAGGTGGATATCTGCTCCACCGTGGACCTCCATGGGCTGCAGGGGGACAGCCTGCCTCACCACGGTCTTCACCACGGGCTGCAGGGGAATCTCTGCTCCGGTGCCTGGAGCACCTCCTCCCCCTCCTTCTTCCCTGACCTTGGTGTCTGCAGAGTTGTTTCTCTCACATATTCTCACCCCTCTCTTCCGGCTGCTGTTGTGCAGCAGTTTTTTTCCCCTTCTTAAATATGTTATCACAGAGGCGCTACCACCGTCCCTGATTGGCTCAGCCTTGGCCAGCGGCGGGTCTGTCTTGGAGTCGGCTGGCATTGACTTTATTGGACATAGGGGAAGCTTCTAGCAGCTTCTCACAGAATCCACCCCTGTAGTCCCCCCGCTACCAAAACCTTGCCATGCAAACCCAATACAATATTTTTCTTATTATAGCACAAGATTTAACTGGAAGATGAAAATTGAGCATGAGTTGATTAATTTTCTAGACTTAATCTCCAAAGACTGTAACTCTTAAATCTCAGACCACTGCCACAATGCTCTCTAGATGCAGAAAGGGTTATTAAATAGAAATTTAATCTGTTCAAACAGTAAAACAGCTGCTTATTAATTTCCATATCATAAAAAAATACTGTATTGAAGATTGTTGGATCAGCAACATGGAAAATTGGAAAGTATCTGAAAGCACTTAGAAGAAAGCTTGTGTAACTAATCTTGAGGTAAAAATTCTTTGACTTATGTTTCATTTCAGTTCATTTGGTAATAAGAGTTATCCACATTTCCGCATTTTCTACTTACTGGAATAAATTTATATAGGTCTCAACATCTCTAATGTCAGCTTGTCTCCAGTTTCTCTTAAATCCAAGAACAAGGGTGTTAGGTCTCATTCTACCCAGACCAGCAGCCTAAGGAGAACACAAATTATTTTTTAAAACTAAGTTACTGAAACAACTAAAGGGTTTCCTTTTTTTCTTTTAAGCATACAAGTATTTTTCAAAGTTTTAGGATAACTTTGCATAATGAAAATACTTCAACATGCAAAGTATAAAAGCGTTTAATTTTTTTATGTTCATCCTCACCGCTTCCATTAAAAAAAAAAAAAAAGAGGCGACAGGTGTACCTGCATTAAATACTGTCCTCCATCCCTCAAGTCCTCTGCATGCACTGGTGCATAGAAGGCCTTCATCTTGTTTTTAATAAGCCATCACTGATATTTGGCCAGATCACTTAACCGTTCCTTCACTGCTTGTCTCTGAGAACCCTTTCAATAGAAGGAAATGAAGGGAGAGAGGGAACAAGAAATATGAGTATTAGTAGTAATAAAGCACAATTTTTTAATTCACTGCTAGAATCCAAATCAAACTTGAAGAACCTCAAAACATGCTTCTCCACTATCCAAAAAACCCCCAAGCCAACAAAATATCACTCATTATCAACAGCAGTAAAGAGTGGACCACATTCTCATTTTTAGGATGAGGATTCCTCAACCTTAAACATTCTTGTTCTTGCAGAGCACAACCACTTCACCAGCTTGTGGCATAAGCTTGTCCTCCAAAGCATAACATAATTTTAAAAGAAAAGGGCTCTGTAACAAAACATACACGGATATAAGATGACTTAATATTAGGTTTTATAGGACTATTTGTTTCGAGCTGTACTAAAATTGAGTTTGCCTACATTTATACATAATCCTACTACTGCTCCCTCCTACTGCTATTTCAGAAAGCCTTCGTCACAGTAGCGTCTCTACTGGAGCTCTATGAAAACTGTTTCTTGTGAGATTCAGTACAACATATAGAAGCACAACATGAAGTCTGCATTGCTAATCCAAGATCAGACTGTGGAAGCGGGTTAGAGGAGCAAAAAGCAACAAATGCCTGAGACATTAAGACTACCACTGTGTTCTATTTACCGTCAAGGGAGATTTAGAACTGGCTCAGTCTCTTACGTTTCTTACAAAACCAGTAATTTGACTTAGTTACCTACACTTCTTCCCTGGACTTCTAGCTTCCACACAGCTATCAAACCTCCTCAAATTACCAAGATTTTAAATTGCATTACCACTTTATATTACTATTTATTTTTACATTGTTTTACCATTTTATGATCTGGGAAAATATCCAGATGAAAGATTGAGATCTGCAGCTTGATTAAGACCAGTCCCAAATATTTCTGCTTCTAGTCTGTTTCATATTCCAGTTTCAACCATTCTGTGTCTCCATGTATTGCCATGAGTCTTACAGCTTTGGAGAAAGCTACCTTTAAGATTTGACTCTGTATTTAAACTAAAGAAAAAAAGCCACAATTTACAAGTTTCTGCTGCGATTTTTGAGAGTCCAACTTTCCTCATTCATACAAAGCTAATCAAGTCTCCATGTATTTGCTTATGATAAATCCCAGCCTTTGTGGTAACTTGTCTGAGATAGGAATGCAATTCCATCTATTGCAGAAAGAAAAATGTGTTTTCTTTCAGAGAAGACTGCACTAACTTAGACAGTTAGCTGTATACTGCTGTCATTTTGACTGACTGCTCTGTCCAAAGTAAGAGAGAGCACAAGACTGAATGACACAAGGACAGAAAAAGGCCCAGACTGTATTCCAATATTCACTTTACTCCTACAAATCTTCCAAAGCATTTAAGTATCAAATGATCAAAGATATTAATTTTGCTAAATTTCCTCCCATCCCATACATATGCATATCCTAAAACACAACTCCTACTGCAAGACTTTCCTTTAAAAGTGGATAAAAAGTGACGCAAAGCACAACATCCGGATGTTTATGTTAAGTGCCATATTAGCTTCCCTAAAGGTGTAGCACACCTAACTGCAAAGGTGGAGACCCCTACATGAGTAGATCCCACCAGTAAATCTCAATTTTTGCACTTCTCAGGAAACTAACATCTTTCACTTGAAGAAAATGACAGTTTTGTAAAAAAGTCAAGGTAACTTTAAAGTAAAAAGAAAGAATACACTTACCATATGTACATGGCCACAGATCATCAAGCCCACATTTTTGGTGAAAGCATGGACAAGGTGAAGCAAAGCTGGACGTGAGTTTGGAGCACCTGTCATAATTAAGCACTGAGGTCTAGAATTGTGAAGAGAGGGGGAAAAAAGGTTAGAAGTAATTTCCTCTGGAGTTTTGTTTACTTACTTTTTACAAAGAGAGGTCTCTCCAAAATATTGGCCATGAGACTGTAATCCTCATAGGAGAGGTAATATCCTCATCTGCTTTTAGAAGATTATGTTAAATTAGGAAAAGATCATTCTTTCACAATTGCCAGCATACTTATGATTAATGATTGGTTCCAAACTCAATAATCCCACTAAGTCTGAATGTTTACACATTTTAAAAGATCAGAAACAGAATTTAGAAAAGACTAAGTCAGAGGGATAAATTTCTTCCCCCATCTTTTAAGTCACATCCTTTTGGATGTTCTGGCTTAGATTCTTCTCTGTTCAACAGAAGAATTGGAATCATATGCTTTTATCACTATCATTCAGAAGGCACAGCCAAACAATTGTAAGTGAAATAAGTTATTCATTATTAATTCATTATTCATCCATTAATTCATTATTAATTGATCTTTATAATAAATTTTAGAAGTTGAAGTATCCAGTCTCATTCATTTCAGAAGATTTTTATTTTTTTTTAAACCATAAGAAACACTAAAAGTCATTTGTCCATCTGTCTCAATCCCTATAAGAGCTGCAGTTCATTTTCCATACTAGAACCAGTTAGTTTTAGGATGTACCTCTAAAATTCAAAACATTTTTTGCCATAGGTTAGAAATCAGTGTCAGTCTAAAAAGAGTAACAAAAAAATACTCCTAAAGCCAGTGTACTTTTAACTAGCTTATGTGGAGATCTATCTCCTCTGGAAAATGATTAGAGAAGTTTACAACTCAAAAAGCTATTGTATTGGGTTCATGTGGCAAGGTTTTGGTAGCAGGAGGGGCTGCAGGGGTGGCCTTTGTGAGAAGGGAACAGAGGCTGCCCCCGTGTCGGACAGAGCCAGTTGCAGTCAGCTCCAAAACAGACCCACTGCAGCCCAAAGCTGAGCCAATGAGTGAAGCTGGTGGTGCCTCTGTGATAACACAGTTAAGAAAGGGTAAAAAACACTGCACAGCAGCTGTGAGAGAGAGGAGTGAGAAAAAATGTGAGAAACAATCCTGCAGATACCAAGGTCAATGAAGAAGGAGAGGGAGGAGGTATTCCAGGCATCAGAGCAGAGATTCTTTTTTTTCTTAAGTCAGGCTGTTTTTTCCCCCATTAACAATGTGACTGGATGTAATAGTAGGATGTTTGTAAATAATGAGGGATTTTAATGTCACATAGTCTTAGAACTTCAGAAAGAATGGTCATTTCATAATTAGACTTCAAATTTTGTAGTTTATGCCTATAACAGCCAGCTCTTCAGAAGTGGAAAGTTCATTAATACTCATATTAATACATTGGTAATTTACAGTTTTACTATAATATTCATTGAGGTTGTGCTGATACCTATCATAATTGGCTGACATCTTATTTCAACTGTCTGTATCTATGCAACACAGACATTGTGAGTACCTATCCTATACTTTTTTAAAAAAAATTTTAGTCACCTCCAAGAGAGGCTAGGGGGCAGAACTGGTGTATTTTCCCCAAATGACAGGCAACACTATCAATCTTTTCTTTGAAAAATACTTCATCACTGCCAGGTTCTGGATTCTGGACTTAACCTCGACAGCAAATGGCACCTATATCAAGAATCTCTCCTCAAACTCACTCCTTAAATTATGCTCTAAGTAGGCAAATTCCCTTTTGTAAACAACAGAAGATTTTAGTAGCTAGATTCACTTGCTAACACACTGAGCATAACTATGACAGAATAAGACATTTCTTGGAGTTGTAGATGCAAGGGATGATAGAGATTTGCTCGACTAAGTGTCAATAGTATAAACCCTATGCTGGGCATGGGCAGCATGTAAGAGGTAATTAACTGCCCAATTTGAAAAGAGATGAGTCAACAATAAAGGGTCACCAAGATTTGGAGGCTAGAGCACATGATGTACAAGGGAAGGGTGACAACTAACTTAATTCAGTCTTAAAAGAAGGCGAGTGAGGGAATTTCAATGTTGTCTTCAATTATCTAATAGGAGGCTATAGATAAGATGGAGCCAGACTCTGGAGGTGCACAGAAAAAAAAGACAAGGGGCAACTGAAGATATAACATAGGACATTCCAACATTAAGAAAAAAAAAATGAGGATGGTCTAACACTGGGAAAGATTTCCCAGAGAAGCTGCAAAATCTCCATCCTTGGAAATACTCAGAACTTGACTGGATGTGGTCCTGAACAACCTGATCTAACAAAGTTGGATCTAACTTTGCAGATGTCTCTGCACTAAGCCAATTGAGTGGATGGTTGGACAAGATCACCTGGTGAAGTCCTGTTCAATCTATGATTCTATCTATTTAGAGGAAAGTTTAAGTAATCAACACCTTCTGTTAAAATTTTTTGAAGCACCTTTCTTCTAGAATAGCTCATTCCATAAAAGCAGCATACATACTATAGGATAGGCAATTACCTACTTCAATAGGACACTTCTTGGGCAGCCATGCTGGCTAATGAAAAAATCAGTTCTCTCCTTCAGTTGTGTGAAGAATGCTAGTGTAGCCTGTTTGTCATTACTGCAGTGCAACAGAAGAATATCCCCAACGTGAATCAGCTAGTGTTGAGGACACAACATATGTATTATACATATTTCAGGGATTTTCGGTTAGATCAGTTTTAGCCTGATCACGTTGACTGAATGCCCATTAGCAGTTTGGAGCACATGTTCCAATTCAGTTTCATCAAAAAGGAATCCAATTTACATGCCCCAAGACCACCAGCCCATGATACAAACTGAAGTGCAGTAAACAGGCATCATCAACAGACTTGCTTCTGAAGTGCACTCCTGATCAGAAATAAAATGCTAATGTAGATATGCCCAGAGGCTAAGATAGTGCGATTCAAAGTTATTACAACCCATAGGAGGTGAACAGGCAATTTAATGGAAACCATGATAGGAAACATCACAACCCTACCCTACTGGCTACATAGCAGAAGTCATTTCCTATGTCCTTAATACTATCATTAACTGTTACCTGAAGTTTTTCACATGATCTTCCACTCCTGAGAGACGAATAGAATGCTGTAGTGCATTCAAGTAAGTCAAAGCTTGTGTTGAGGATCCCCAATTCACATCTGTGGGAAGATTTGAAGTTTAAATATTTTATTTAAAGCAGTTCAACATAAGACTACATGATCACAAAATGAATGTTGAACACCAACTGGCTAAAAGACCCTACAACTAAATAGGCAATTCTATTTAAAGATAACATTTCTGTAGAAGATGTCCAATAGAAGTTACAGTTTGATATTTTATAATAAAGAAGAAAAAGGAGGAAAAAGAGAAGAAAAGGAGAGGAAAAGGAGAGGGAAACGAGAGGAAAAGGAGAAGGAACTGAGTTGTTTCCAACATTTCAAAGACTGTCAACTTCAGAGTTAAAAAAATTAACATTTAGGAAAAAAGGAGATGTTTGGTTATTCTACATCACAGCAAAGGAAAAAGCAACCTTGCAAAGCATTGTCTAAACTAAGTCAAATACTTTCAATGAATAACTTTATGCAATAAAGAGGACAGACTAGATTATGCAGTTCCTTTTAGAATATTATTTTTATGAGGAAATGAAAGCTTAGTATTCTCTCTAGTTGTTCCCATATATGTTCTAATTTTGCTAGTTACAATTAATTTATCATTTAAGTACTTTATAATCTTCACAGCATAGAATTTTGCTTTTTCCTTATTGTCAACTTCAGGAACACTTTTTGGCTGAATCCTGCTCCATGTTGCACTTATAATCACATAGTGTTCTTAAAGGGAAGGAAGAAAGTGTATAAATTGTTGTTCATAGCTACAGGAATGGTTTATTGAAAAAAACCACAAACACTACACAAATCCCTTTCCAATTCAGAAGAGTACAGGAGCATCCCCTTTCATTTCCTGTCAAAACATGCTTTTCTGGTGCCTTCAGCACTGCAACCCAAGCTCTTCTCATATGCACCTTTCCCTCTAACTTTCATTCAAATGTTTATGTCTAAGGGCAAACATGTTTGATTTGAATGGATCTTGATATACTCGGAGGGGTGGGAAGACAACAGCAATGAACATACAGGCATAATTACATTTCATTACAACTGGAAAGTCTCAAACAGAAGTTTGAACTAGTCATCCAAATAGAATTAAGTTCTCATTTTTCTCTAAAAAACATGACCTTTTCCTTCCTCTACCCTCCTCTTCCCCACACCAAAAGCAGAAGAAATCCCTATACATACCTGGTTTCTTGTAAGTGACATAAATATAGAGTCCAAGGACTATGACATATGTTAGAAGTGCTGCCCACCAATTAATGACAAACATCACAATGCAGCACAGAATAGCTCCAACAAGAGAAATCCACATATTGTAGTATTTGAAAGCAGGACGCCAACCTAGTCAAAATAGGATAGGGGAGGGAAGAGGGGAAGACAATTTAATCACTGCTCCAAAGGAAGGTAAGAGCTGTTCATCTTTCTTCCTCAGTGGTCTGCATCACATTTCATAATAACGCACATCAGTTTCAGTAATGTACAAAATAAGGATTTTGACACATTTACGCTTTTAATTTTCTAACACATTTGAAATTAATTTGCATCTTTTTTAAATAGAGGGCAAAATTAGGAACATTTCCATATCTAAAAGTGTGTCTCGAGGAGAGTTTGAAGATGCTTGTGCCAGTATATCTATTAAAACAAGCTACTAGAACCTTTGGCAATAGCTTGCATTACACAGTTGATTTTTGCTTTTGAAGGTAGCATAACAGGAATTATCTTCAAGTGTCTCTATCACATACTAACTGGTTCTAGGTGTGTATTTTTAACATTTCCACATGAGTAGAAATTTTCACATTAAAAGAAAAAGGAGAGACGTATCCTAGCAGAATGCAAATATGTCGAAGTACTGGATTGACACCATTTTACAGCCTTATTTGTCACAAGTTTATCCAAGATCAGGTAAATACACTACCCCAAGATCCCCCCCCAACATACACAAGATTAACAACTGTATTAGACATATACACCTGTTATGTTGTCCTGGTTTCGGCTGGGATAGAGTTAATTTTCTTCCTAGTAGCTGGTATAGTGCAGTGTTTTGGATTTAGTAGGAAAATAATGTTGATAACACACTGATGTTTTTAGTTGTTGCTAAGTAGTGTTTATACTAAGTCAAGGATTTTTCAGCTTCTCATGCCCAGCCAGCAAGAAGGCTGGAGGGGCACAAGAAGCTGGGAGGGGACACAGCAAGGACAGCTGACCCAAACTGGCCAAAGGGATATTCCATACCATATGACATCATGCCCAGTATATAAACTGGGGGGAGTTGGCTGGGAGGTGCGGATTGCTGCTCGGGAACTGACTGGGCATCAGTCGGCGAGTGGTGAGCAATCGCATTGTGCATCACTTATTTTGTATATTCTAATTCTTTTAGTAGTATTATTGTCATATTATTATTATTATCATTATCATTATTATTATTATTTTCTTCCTTTCTGTCCTATTAAACTGTCTTTATCTCAATCCACGAGTTTTACTTTTTTTCCGATTCTCTCCCCCATCCCACTGGGTGGGGGGAGTGAGTGAGCGTCTGCGTGGTGCTTAGTTGCTGGCTGGGGTTAAACCACAACATATGTAGACACTGAGTTATGCAAATGCTCTGAAAAAAATAATGATATTTACCAGTTCAGTAGATAAGAACCTTTTAGTGACATTTCATCATGAACCAATAGAGGACTGAGCATGAAAACCATTGGTTCTACAAGTATTGTCATTTGGCTTCTTCCTTTATTCTAACTAGCCTCTCACACCAAACAAAGGCTATGAAAATATGGCAATACTACCTTGCAATTCCAATTTCCTCTGCACTGGAAGGCTAAACATATTAAGAGATAAATCCAAAGAAGAGAAAAGGATGGGTCTTGAACTCCAGATACTGAATTAGCAAGAAAGTGTTCTTGAAGTGATAGTCCTTAAAGGAACTTAATCACAGAAAGGAGATATGACGGTGGCAGATATCATCAAAGATCCATTTGAGAGTTTCTGAATAAACACTGAATTATCTTGTGTTCTCTCAGCAAAGATGACCAAAATCAGTAGCTCCCAAGCTTTACTGGGCATGGATCACTTAGTCCTCAAAATTTCAGAAGACCCAAGCATACACCATATTAAGCTTGTAATTCAGATGCACCATGAAAGTCAAATAGACATTTAATAAATAAATTAAACTAGACATTTAACTTACTACCTTATAAAATGTATTTCTGCATCTAGAAATTGCAGATTAAACTTTCACCCCAAAAATATGGTTCCTACCTGGAGATTTTGCTAGAGAAGCGTGGAATACAGAGAAGTTAATCAAGGCATATGAAGCCAAGAAGAAATTAGAGATAATTGGAGCAATGATGTTCAATTCAGCTGTAAAACCAAAAACAAAGCAAGCTGTTATGAAATATACCATCAAATGGCTTTATAAATTCCAGAGTAAAAAATCTGCTACAAACAACCTTATTTTATGATGCTCTCTACGGAGTAGTAGTTTGTCCTTTCTGTTCAACAGAGCTATTAACTTAATAGCCTTTTATTTACTGACTGTGAGCTACCTTCTAATAGACAGGAAGTGTAACTTTTAGTTTCAAAAAATAAATGTTTTTCCATGCTATCAACTGTTTTGAAGTGCTACATACTTTCTCAAAATAATTCATTCAGGAGATTTCTTTCCCTGTGTGGCTTGATCAAACAGTGCAGCAATATACTGAGTTCTGAAGAACCTCAGAAGCAGTGGACAGAGCATTAATATATACACAGTATGTCTCTAACTAGCTAAAGTCTCAATTCTCAAACAGCACAGAATAAGAGACTAATAAGATTAAGAGACAATCAAGTATGGCGAATGGTAACAGCAGACAAAGTTAGTGTGAGCAATTTGACTAAAACACCTTCATTCATTTTTATTTTAAATGAAGAGTTGAATCAACAGTACTAATGTTAGTGTACTGTTATAGACCACTACACTATGGCAACAGTGATGAGTACTCCCTCTTCAGTGAGAGATGAAAGAGCTTGATGCTCTCCTTTCCTTGAGGCAGTACGGTACAAAATATTTGTTTTTGTACTCCCACCATCACAAAGAACAGTGATCAAATTGCAGAATGTGCCATGTTAGTCTACAAATTTCTATTTCTTATAATCAAGCTTCCAATCAGCATGTTGCAGTAAAGACAGCATGGCTATACCTACCTTAAACAGAGATAGGGGAAGGATGAATGAGCAAATAGGGAAAAGAAGTTTAATAGCACTAGCATAAGGACACATGGGTGAACGCAGCACAATTAGTTTGCCATCTATTCAAAAGACCCGTATTCCTATCTAGACTAGCATTTGGCAACAGCAACATCAGCTGTCATCTCTATTGTTCATAGCTTAACAGAACACCATACTTTAAAAAATCCTGTTCATGTAAGTTTGCCATTTACCAAAGTTATGTTTATAATTATTAAAAATCTGAAATAAACTTTCACATTTACGTTGTATAACATCTCTCTACCTCAAGCTAAAGCTATATTTTCATTGACTGACAGTATCTAAGACCAGATATCTGAGATGATTAAGTAAAATGCAGTATTGCTACAGTTCAGATTTATTCTAATTCTAGATAGAGTTATATCTAGAAGACAGGAGAAAAGAATCTTCAAACTAAACAGATTTAGAATGCAGGCTTAAAATCAAACTGAGCATTAAACCTCAAGGACATTGTTATCAACTCATGAGATGGAATAGTATGCTTCATAAGGACAAAAGGATATTGAGATTTATTATAATTTAAAACTAACCAATTAATATGAATCCAAGAGCAATTAAGAATGTTAGAAGATATCCTCTCAGCGGTTCATTGTTCTTCCCATAGCCTTTAGCAAACATCAGAAATCCTGGATAAATGTTGTCCTTGCACAAAGCCTAAGAAAAAGAAAGATTCAAAAGTTAATATGCATTTTGTTCAAAAATGTATCCTTATTAATGCTTACTAATGTGGTCTTTCACTACATACATTATCTTCCAAAAAGAAGAAGGTTTATAGCCAACATGTTCTATTTGCAATTGCCTTTGCATTTTGCATTTCTTACATTCTATTCTTCAGTAATTTCTACCTATAAGGACAAGCTTCACTTTTTTGCAAGTGATTGACTATTGTACTTTACTGGCATCTTACAATAACAAAGAATCTTTCTTTAGAGACAAAACAGTGTTTCCTCAGAAACTGGAAAGTTTGCCCAATGTAAAATTAATTCTCTGCTTCAACACTTGCATTTATATTGACTCCTTACTGAACTTTTGGGGAAGGAGATCGTTAGAGGATACTAAAGTTTTACTGAATGAAAGAGAACTCATAAAACAAAATGAAATTAAAAGGTTAAAAAGAAGATAAAACAAAATACTTTCAGGAACACCAGCAAAATCAATGTAAAGTAACTTATACAAGAACTGGTACACAGTTATATTGAGTTATTTTCATAACGTATTATCTGAGGATTAAGATTCAGCAGCTACAAGTTTTACTTAATGCTGTTTCCTTCTATGATTACTTCTAGAAAGGAACTAATCTGATATGTAATCTTTGTATGTGTTCCATTGACACTAAATTTAAACATTTCTTAGTGCTGAGATAAAACAATTATTTGAATAGCTAGAGACTATGTTTTCCTTGCTCTTCAGAGTAGAAACAAGGACAGCAGCAGAGATGGACTACTATGTATAAATGTCCCAGGACATATGGCCAATAAGACAAAAGTAACCATCATTTCAGCTAATTCAATCCTTGGTCTCTGTTTTAACAAAAGTCATCTAAAGGAGTTTGTAGACTCCTGTAACATTAGTTATGCCACAACTTACCTCTAACAAACTAACCGAAAACACAAGATTTGGGATGAACTATATTCTAGCTATATTTAAGAACAGTAACGCGCTATATACCAGAGTTCTCTTCCAAAATTCTGATTCAAAACTTAATTAGAATTATTCTTTAAAAGATTATGATTTTGCTTCCATACTTACTTGGAAAATCTTAGGTGCACTCACAAGAGATGCTAATGCAGAAGAAAGGGTGGCTGAAAAAATACCTGCAGAAATCAATGGTGCAAATCCTGATACCATGCTCATCACCTGAAAGCAAGACATAAATTTTTTTAAAAGCACATGACAAAGTATACTATACAGATGGATGTCAACATTAACTACACAAACAGAAAAATAAAATACTGTGTACCCTCCAGTTAAAAGCTGTTTGAATATCATGCATTCATATCAATGCCTCTTCCAATACAAGAACGAAGGGGCAAATCAGGTGAGATAAGCAGATCCTAGTTTCAGAACAAGAGAAGGTGGCTTTTCACACAATACATAGCCCAACCACGTAATTCGCCGGTCATGTGAATCTATGGCATTAGTCTCCATAGGCTCATAAAAGGATTGGAAAAGAAGTTACAGAAGAAAAATGCATTGGAAGCTGTTACATATTTTGACTAACCTACCACTGAATAACATGGTCTCAGGAAACCCAAGTGACAAAAACACTGAAGTCAGGAAACATCTTGGGAAAGTTTGTCTTGTCTATGGATCTGTTTCTCAACGTCTCTATCACTGGAAATTAAATTTGTTTCTCATTCAAAATCACAAGGACAGGATAATTTTGCTTCCTATGCCCCCAAGGTCACATCCTAGGATGTCTTTGTAACTCCAGTGAGTGAAATATAATATGCAACTTTTGGTAGACTAGATGACTAACAAAAAGTGACAAATGCTCAGTAGGCTTAGTGTAAAGGAACAATGTTGATAAGACAAAACCCCCAAACCAAAAAAAACCAAAGCAGCTTCTGTCTGAAGACCTTATTCTACCATTATACTCCTCTGCTCCCTTACCATAGCTGCATCCAGCTTTGCATGTGTCAAGTGAATTAAGCTACAGAACTGTGTATTTAAGAACACAGTTCAATACTTAGATTAATTTTCTTTATGAAAAAAAAGCCTAGGCTGTTTGAAGACAGCCAGTGTTAAATAATTTGCTAACAACTTGAAAAGCTGATGTTTTCAGTCAATGGACCAAGCCCAACATGATGCTTGCCTTTCAAGCAGAATATAAGTGTCAGAATGAGGTTCTGCATCATTTGCGCTGAATATATACCTCTTTCATCCTAGCAACTTCTTCTAGAATAGCAGAATGGGGACTGAAAGACAGGGAGAAGAAGAATGCAGAAGGGTCTAGTTTTTAAGTTACTGCCACTTGAAATTGTAAAATCCAGCTGTTCCAAGCAATCTTATTAAGTAGGGCATGCTCCTAGGAAAAATATACAGATGACTGAGGAATTTCTATTCATATTCCTAGGGCTAAACTAATGACAAAATTTGGCATTTTTCTCCAGGTCAGACAGTCAAAGACTGCTGGGCCTCTGTCCTGGTTTCGGCTGGGACAGAGATAACTTTCTTTTTAGTAGCTGGTACAGTGCTGTGTTTTGGATTTAGTGTGAGAATACTGTTGATAACACGCTGAGGTTTTAGTTGTTGCTAAGTAGCGCTTATCTTAAGCCAAGGACTTTTCAGTTTCCCATGCTCTGCCAGCAAGCAGGTGTGCAAGAAGCTGGGAGGGAGCATAGCCGGGGCAGCTGACCTGAACTAGCCAAAGGGGTATTCCATACCATGGAATGTCATGCCCAGTATATAAACTGGGGGGAGTTGGCCGGGAGGGGGGGATCGCGGCTCGGGAACTAACTGGGCATCGGTCAGCGGGTGGTGAGCAATTGCATTGTGCATCACTGGGGGTTTTCTTTTCCTTCCCCCACTTCCTTTTTTGTTATATTCCTTTTCATTACTATTATTATTATTATATTTCATTATTACTATTGTTAGTATTATATTTTACTTTAGTTATTAAACTGTTCTTATCTCAACCCACGAGTTTTACTTTTTTTTCTCTTTCCTCCTCCTCACCCCACTGGGAAGGGGAAGGGGGAAGCGGCTGCAGGGTGCTTAGTTGCTGACTGGGGTTAAACCACGACAGCCTTTTTGGCGCCCAACATGGGGCGTAAAGGGTTGAGATAACAACAGATCTGACCAGTGCATGTTAAAATGAATTTGTTATTGGTTGTATTGTATTAGTTTAGTAGTCGCTGGTCACAATGTTGGGTTATTGGCTCTTAGAGTTGTGGCATTCGTTCTTAGAGTTGTGTTATGTATCACCTCACTTGCCGTATATAGTCCCTGTGCTGCTGCTTATCACCCATAAGGTGAGGTGGATTAAGGTTTTCGCTTTGCTTTACTATGTAACACTGGTTTATGGTACGATAAAATTATCGGTTGTGGGACTAATCCAGTATTTGTACTCAGCATTGCCGTTATCTCCATACTTCGGGAGCTATCTAGCGAAAACTATTAATAATTACACCCTTTACCTTTTCTCCTCGGAGAGCCAATCTATGGGGGAGACACCTTCCTTCACCTTCCCCTCCTCCTCCAGGCTAATTCCAGTAGTGTTTGAGAATTTTGAAAATTTTGAATATCCTTGGAATGTTGAAACTAACATGGTCCTATTGCTAGGAACTAGCTTGTTCCTGAATGTGGTTCAGGTCTTGTTCAGGGTTAAACAACTATTTAAGAGGATGACCCAGAGATCTGCCCCAAAGCTGCAGAGTTATGAGTGGCAGGGTGTGTGGGGTACCATGGGTAAATGCCTAGGATGGTGGGCACCTCCAGCGTTTTGGAACTTCACCCTTGAACAAGTGCAGAATCCTGAAAAACTAGTAGAACATTTGGAAAAAGTATGCTGTCACCCTGGCAATTCCAGAGAGACACAAATCACTGCAATGTGCTGGGGCCGGGCTCATGCCTACCGAGCTCTGTTTAACATTATTCAAGGGGAAGCGAAGGTCTCTGGATCTGACAACAAAATGACAGCCACTGCAGCCCCTACAGCCCCGGCGACAGGCACTGCAGCCACTCCGACCCCAGCAACAGATGCTGCAGCCACTCTGACCCCCGTGACAGACACTGCAGCCCCTCCGACCCCGGCAACAGGCACTATGGTTACTGCAACGCCTGTGACAGGCACTGCAGCTGAACCAGAGACCAACCCATGCTGGTATATTCAGTTG
>NW_026114098.1:0-57040 GCF_018139145.2 Gymnogyps californianus | reverse complement strand
GGCCTGTGGTAGCACTCCCAACAGTCCTGGGCCCATCACCGCCCGATGGCCTGTCACCCCCCAGGCCTGTCACCGCCTGGTGTCCCTCCTGTCACCCCCGGGCTGTCACCACCCGCTGTCCCCTCCTCTCAGCAGCCAGCCAGGGCAAGACAGCCTGGGGGAGATGCAGCGGGCTTTGCCGTGTGGCGCTCGGCTGCCCGCACTGCAGGGCCAGCGAAGGCGGGGGACATCTCAGCGTGTTTGAGTCTATCTTGGTGCATTTATGGAAAGTTCCGTCAAAGAAGCCAAGGACCATTTATGTTTATTGCCATGAAGCAATGTACTTCCCAGCGGCGGCACATCCACAGTTGCTTGAACTCTGGAGAGGAGGACTGCAAAGCAAGGAATGAACCATTAGCGTTAGCAGGTGCCCCAGGACAATAGTTCTTGCTTTCTCAATCATCACAGCTGCTGCTGCAACAGCCCCAGGGCATGAAATCAGGCCTTGAATTACAAGGCCTGCTTCTGCTCAGTAATATGCTACGGCTTGGTGACGTTTCTGGGCCAACCGGCTATTGCTTTCTGTTGATGGAAATACAATAGAAAAGACTTGTTGTAGCCTGGCAGGGCTAACGAGGGAGCTTCCACGACTGCTTGCTTTAGATCTTTAAATGCCTTCTGGGTTTCCAGAGTCAGGAAACCCTTCTGATTCCAGTGCTGTCCTCTCTATCCAAGGGAGAGGTATTTTTGCTACTTGTGTCTGTTTGGTTTTCCTGTTAATAGTGATTTGGAAGCCTAGGTTTTAATGTGGCAGCCTTGCTTAGAAGCCTGTGGTGGACTATGGATGATACGTATTCATTCCAGCATTCGACCGTCGCCACAGTCCAAACTACAGCAGCAGAGGCAAAGAAACCCGCCTTGGATAAGCACTAGAAGCCCATCCTCTCCCAGAAATCACCGCTCCTGGGAATCTGTCCCATTGAATTCTCCGAGGTACAAGGATGGGCATCTACGTTAGGAATTTTCACGGAAGAAAGGAAGGATACCGCCCTTCCGCCAAGAAGGGTTTGTCACTAGTCTGAAGGGAGACCCCTGGGGATGCTTGCAGAGCAAACCTACTGACAACCTTACTCACTCTGTAGGGGCTGGGACCTGGAAATGCCAAGAGAGCCTTAACATTAATAGAATGGATGGAAAGGGACAATTCAGACCTTAGGACCATACCGATGAAAAGGGGAGTCTGATGCCTGCAACGTTCCATAGATGCCTTCCTATGCCTAAAGGCGATCGGTATTCCTCCACAGATTCTTCCAAAACCTTACCGAACGTGGAAGGGAGATTGTCCAGAAGCCCTTACATAAAACCTAGTGTAAGAAGCCATCACGCTGTAGAGTTCTTCCTGGATGGAGTTTATCAGGCCCTGCAGACTCGGAGACAATGTGGATATTCGCGGACAGATTAACTTGGTATTCTGCAGGAAGCCACAATCAAACCAAAGATAATGTTAAAAGTTCGGTTGCCACTACGGGCCTATAGGATCCTGCTTGCTCTGAGTCATCTACTCACGTTCCAAACCTTCCTGGTTTACCTAAACAACCACATCTGGCACATGCTAACCCTTTCACAGGAAACAACTTACAGGATTCAGACTTATCTGAAGATGATACTACCCATTGACACAACTACCAGGGCAATAGTAGAGAGGTGGAGAAAGGGCACTCGAGGAGTTATCCTCAACCGGAGCTGAAAAGTGTCTTCTAAGTGCATTAATACCATCCGCACAGGTTAGAACCAGGATCAGCCTCTGGAGCCCCTAGCTACTGAGAGCGAAAGGAAAAAGTGTTACAGCCCTCCGATAGAATGTGGCACTAAGTTCCACCTGTCTGGAACAGCTTTTCTCCCACGCTTAGGGGTCGCAAAACTAGAAGAGCTATTGCAAATGTGTCAAGAGAATGAGAAAAAGCCATTAAGGAAAGCGCAGAGAGTATGACAGCCCTACAGGAAGAAATCCAATGATTACCACAAATGGTAATAGAGAATTGATTAGCCCCGGACCACCTTTTAGAAGGACAGGACAGAGGATGTGCATTATTGAAGAAGAGCTGCTGGGGTTTTCTGTAAATCAAGACCAGAAAACGGAAACTGATAGAAACAAGATAAAGACTCATTGCAAAATATTACATGAAGTAAGGCAGGGATCTCCCCTCAATCTATTTGGCTGGCTAACCTCTGGGCTCCCAGACTTAGGGAGAGGACTGTGAACTAAAGGATTTGGGTTGCTGTCTTCACTCTCTTGTTTTGCTTTGTAATTATAGATGTGTGTTTACACTGTTGCATTACCTTACGACCTCGACTTATGCCTTCCAGAAGGAATAGCAGAGTGTGCCCCTGATGGTCAAAAGAAAAGGAGGGACTGCCAGGAAAAATCTCATTCCCTAACTATTGCACCAAATAGTCTCTATACTAGGAGATCGTATCAACTTGCTGAAGAGACATCTAGTTTCCATTGTATACTGCATAGCCATGGTTCAGTCAGCAGGACTAAAGGACCCCGGCTCATTTGAAGGAGGAGAAGGACAGCCCCCAGCCTGAAGAAGAAAGGACACCCCTGGACTACCCTGGACCATGCCAGCATCCCAGCCCCTCCAATACCTCTGGGAAACCCTCCCCTTCTCTGGCATCACAGATAAAGAACTGCAGCAAGACCCACTCCAGGGACGTCTACATCAGGAAAGAAGCGGATGGATGATGATGCCACAGAATTAGGGCTGCTTTGCAAAACAGCAGTAGATGTGTGTGTTAAGTAGCCATTGGTCAAATCAGGTTGTACCTGAGTGCTTGAAAGGCACAAGAACCCTGTGTAAAACCGCATTCGGGCTGCCCCAGTTTGACTGGGACACCTCATGGGCACGAAGAGAGAATTACTCTTGTAATTCTAGACTTTGTGTCCTCGCCTCTCTCCTCGGTCGGCACGGGCCAGTTGCCAAATCTTCACGACAATACCCCTCTCCCCATTCTGAAAGTTATCCCTGAAGGCCGAGAATTGCCCCAGGGGTGGCCCAGAAGCCTGCCGTTCAGCAGCGGACAGTTTACCTCCATCATGGCGCTGTCCTCCCGGGAAATGATCGTTCAGGAAGGACTCCCACTGAAACCATAACATAAAAGCAGAGTTAACGAGGAAATAAAAGGTTCCGCCCAATGAGCTGAGTCCCTGGCCATCATCACCGAGCCTTTGAAGCTGGAGCCAGCACAGTCTGTACTGACTCCGATGCTGTATGGGCTGGAGCCACCCAGTGTCTTGGCAACGGGCAAGAGCTGCTGCACTCCCTTCAGGGAAGCTGCAGGCATTGATCCGTCTCTGATTGTGTTTTGCCTGGGGGAACCAGGATAACAGCAGTGGCCTCGAGCCTAACCTGGTATTTGGGCCCTGCATTGCTGCCGTCCCAGTACTTGAGAAAGGCAATTAACAGTTGCACTTGTGACAGACACCCCCTGCTCCTGACCCCTGGTAATATGGTTAGCATAACGAACGCCATTTGATGAGGCAAACGGCCATGCTCTCTCTCTCGGCTCCTCAGTCTTTTCCCTCATCTTCCTTTTCTCTTTCTAGTCCTTCTCCCCGTCAGCTTAACCTGGACGACCCGGTGTCCCTGTGCTCTGCTATTTCCTTTAGCATTGCCCTAGGGAAGATCTGTGTCTTTAGGGCTAGGATCATTTAGGAGCTGGTCTCCTCATGTAGACGGCAGAGCTAGGTGTAGTTAAAGCAGAGGTTCTTCTCAGCTGCTGCTCCATGCACCTTGCTGAAAGAGCAGGCTGTGGGCCTTATTTTGAAGGAAGGTTTCTTGTTCTGCGCTTACTGCTCCTCGGGACGCTGCAGAGGAGCGGTGTTGGGGTCTGGAGGGACGGATGGGACCTGCTGTGATTCCTCGTAAATGTGAACGCAACTTGTCCTAAGGTACTTGAATGAAACCAGACTGACCGTGTATGGTTTTCTTCCCAGCTCCAATTCCAACCTGCGTGCTCGGCGCTAATGAACAAGAGCCCGTGCGCTGTTTTCCAGATGTTAGTGGCTGCAAGTTAGCTGAGAACATCATTACTTAGGTAACGGGGTAGGTGGTCTGTGATGACGGCGCTTTCACGAACGCTTCCTGATCTTGCCACTTCAAAGCCCTTCCTTTTCCTGGAAATTTTAAGATGGCATTTCTTATTCTGGGGTTCAGACTGGAGTTGGACTTTATGTTGAACAGCTGATACAATGGGCTCCATAAAATGTGAGTAAGAACCCCGCTTTTTTGTTGTTGTTTTCTAACACTCTCTGAACTTTGGTAAGCAAGAGGAAGAGTGGTTGAAAGAGTCTGGTTTTTGAGAGTGACGTATGCCTGTAGCGTGCCTGTCATTGTATGCTGAAGGTTTCCCACCTGCAGGATGATTCTGCTGGGCTGTGAGGCTGCATTGGAGGAGCAGAGGTAAGAAGCGGTGTCTTTAAGGGTAACGAAGCTGTAGCAAAACTAGCGGGAAAAGCGACTTTCTTCGTAGAATGCTGCCTGACACAACCAGTAGCAAGTAAAGGCACCTGAAATCGGCTTTTTTGTGCAGTCTTCGTCCGGAGCTTTTGATATGGATTGATTTCTGGGAAGCAAGACCTGAGCGCCTGTGCACTCCCATAGGCAGTGCTGCCTCCCAAAACAGGTCCACCCTTCTCCGCTTCTGCTCCTTCCACGGTCGTGTAGAACAAGGAGATGCAATAGTGTGCAGATGCAGTAATTCGCTGGCAACGGGTGTACGTTGGGGAGGCCTGGCGGAGGGCGTGGCCAGACGGGGCTGTGAGGTCACAGAGCCCCGCTTTGACGTGCTGTGCCGCGCCAGCTGCGGGCAGCACTCTGGCAGCGGCGGCGGCGGCGGCAGCAGCAGCAGCATGGTGCGAGCGTTGGGGCCGTGTTCTCACTCGCCTCCTCCTCCTCCTCCTCCTTCTTCTGGTGGCCCTGCAAGCCCAGGATGCCCAGGCTGCTCCAAGACGAGCGCAGCGAGCAGTAGGCAGGCAGGGGGCCAGCACCCAGCCCCGAGCAGCGCGTCGTGCATCCACCGCACCTCAGCGGAGGCAGCAGTGGGACAGGGCTAGGGCTGCGTCCGCGGAGAGCAGCTGGGCTGGCTGGGCTGGGGGAGCCAGGCAGGAACCGTGGTGCAGGCAAGGGGGCAGACACCCCATGGGGAGGCGCAGAGGGCTGCAGCTGCTTCAGAGGCATTTTCTGGGCGAGCAGGGGGTCTGGAGCAGCGGTGCGGGGTAAGAAACGCGGCTCTGAGTCCCTGTGGGCCCTCCTGCCGCCCGCTCCGTGCCACACGTCCCTTGCCGCAGGGCAGCCTGCCCCCAACGTGCACGTTGGGCAGGGGTGGTTGAGCGAGCAGCGCCCAGGCAACAGCCCGTGGCAGCGCGTCTCCCCAGGCTGGTTGCAGCCCTGCCCAGGGCCGGGGCTCTGCCGCTCCCCGGCTGGATCCTGGCTTTCAGCCTCGAGGACGTCCCGGAGGGCTGTGCTCAGGAGATGTCCACTCGGGAGACCAGGAGCGTTTCTGCTCCAGTCCTGCAGCCCTGCTCCCTTGGATGAACCGCAGGTCCCCAGCCCACAGGAACAGGCAGGGGTAGCGCTGGTGCAGCCTTTCACAGGGCTCTTGTCCACGAGAAGCATGGACGATCGCTTTTGCTCCAGCTCTTTAGCGTGGGCTTCCTCTGTGTGTGTGGAAACTGATCTGTGCTTGATTCCAGACGACGGCGTTGGCAGTGGCTTATCGAGCTTCTCAGCTGGATCCTGGTTATGAGCCTTGGGGGCGTCCCAGAGGTAAGTTGTCAATGTCTGCCTTGCTTGAGGGAATAAACACTTAGGTTTTAATAGGTATATCATGTGCAGTTTTACCAAAGATCCTCTTAAGGCCTTCCAAGAGCTTTTTGTGCCTTGGGGCATTGCACAGAGAAGCCATGAATATTTCTTTCACCTGAAGAAGCTGCTAGGTCTCGGCAAAAAGGTCACCCATGTTCTTTTGAGCTGTGGGAACCTACACCTTTGTATGTGTCCGTGTCATTGCCTCAGCCCTTCAAGTCACTGCAGGTGACTCAGGAAGAAGCAGATCACAACCTGCAATGGCAACTCTCCTCACCTGTCTTTGGTTACCTGTTTGGTTCCTGCAGTCCGTGTTGATCAAGCCACTCGGTGGAATCCTGTTCCTGAGCCTGGGGGGCACCGCAGAGGTAAGTCTTCAGTCTTCATTTGTACTGGCCTTTTGTATTTGTTACTGTTTTGGTTTGTTACTCGTTAATATTTTGTTGTGATGGTTCGGCCTTCCAGTGGCCAGCAGGCGCTTCTCCACCAGAATCGTGAATGATCATTTTCTCCTCTGGCGCTACACGCTCCACTTTAGCGTGGGCTTCCTTTTGTGTGTCTGAGAGGTCTCCTGGTAAGAAGCCCTGAGAGCCGACGTTTGTCCGTCTGGTCCTTGAGGGTGTTGCAGGTGGCCTGGAGACAGTAGTTTGAAAGCTGCCAGCTCCCAGCCGAGAGGTCACCAGGCCCCTCCGCAGCTTTGGAAAGCTCCGCCTGCGTCTGGGTGCCATGTTGTTCCCTGCCCCGCTTCCAGTCACTGCAGCTCACGAAGGAAGAGGCAGATCACAACATGCAATGGAAACATTTTCCATCTCTGCTTGATTACAGCTGTCCCTGTAGGCAACGGCTACTTGACTTCTCGACTTGAGCGTGTCCGTGAGCCTCAGGGCGACCCCACAGGTCAGTCCCTTGAACAAATGAGCATTTACATTTGATTTTTCTGTTCAGGTGACATTTAGCTTGCTACTTTCTTGGCTGATGCTCGGGCACGCAGAAGAGCAGAGAGGGAACGGGTCCAGCTCAGTGGTGTGCCCCGGGGGCTCTGCCTTGGAAGCTGTCTTTGCCAGCCGCTCCGCCCCTGCGCTGCTTCCAGTGCCGGCTTCAAAGGCGGCAGGCACGCTGGGTTGAGTTTAGAGCTGGTGTGAGCCCCAGGGAGTCCTTTCTCCCGACAGCTCCGTGCCTGGTTAGTGGCCACTGCAGGCACCCGGTCAATGTTTGCAAGATGCTCCCGAGTGGAAGGGAGAGAGGAGTGCTCTGGAGTAATCCCACGTTTGAACTGCATTCGCTGTCCTTCAGATCTGAAGAAGTCTGTTGAAATATTTCACGGGAGCTGCTCTGTCCTGTGTTCGTTTACAGATGTGGCTGCAGGCGATGGTTATCCAGCTTCCCGGCTGGGTTCCAGGGCTGACCCGCAGGGAGGTCGCTTGGGTACGTCACGGCTTTTTCCTTTGAGAGCTGCCGCTAAAATCCAAAGTCAGCCAGGCGCCTCTGCAGGTGTGAGAGTACAGACCTGCACGTGCGTGTGCCACGTCGTTACGTGACCCCCTTACATGTTCTGCTGTTCAGTTATGACGAGGTAGATCAGAACGTGTGATGGTAACTTCTCGTGGGTGTTTGGTTGCAGACGTGGCCAGAGGGAGGGCTTTTCCAGCTCCTCGGCTGGATCCTGTGCTGGATCCCAGCTGGCATCCCAAGGTGAGTAGTCAGTCTTTGTTGACTTCACCGAATAAGCGCTCATTTTCAGTATTTTATTCATGTGACATTTACCTTCCTAATTGCTGTTAATGTCACGTGCTTCATTTCTTCTCTATGAATGACACATTGTTGGGACTAGATGCACCCCCAAAAGCCCAGGCTTTGTTTCTAAGCTTATGAGTGTGTTTGGAGAGTATTGCCCTCTGAAGGTGTCGTGTTCCTGATGAGGAACGGTTACTTCTAATTAAACTGTCTCCGCTTTCTTTCTAAAGAGACGGCCCGTGAGACTGTGCAGAAGGAGGCCTTTCGGAAGGGAAGCGGTCACGCGGTGCCAGTCTCAGATGACGAAAGAGAGCAAAGCAAGAAACCGGCACGCCAGGTAATTGCTGTCCCGCAGTCAGCCGGTGTCACCAGTCAGAATGACTTCCCCAGAGCCCGCTCTTGCACGTCCTGTCAGCAGCCAAACCTGGAAGCGTGAGTGCAGAGGAGGGTTGTCAAAGAAGCCAGGAGCGGCTCTCTGAGGACGACCGTCGTCTCTGCTGTGTGGAGGTTATTGCCAGCAGCGTGCCAGAGACTCTTGGCGTGCCCGTAGACTCTCTGGACGCAGTTAGCGATTGCTCACCTCCCACCACACCCAGTTCCCAGGGATTTAGGAACTTTGCCCATTTGGGAATGAGGCCACCTGAGGGCTACAACCCGGCTCTGCGCCGCGCCGTCCCGGGGCCAGCCTTCCCCCAACGTGCACATCAGGGCCAGGGGCGACGAGCCCGTGGCACCGCAGTAGCCAGGCAATAGCCCGTGGGCTGGATCCCGTCTCTCAGCCTCGGGGACGTCCTGGAGGGGAGTGCTCGGGAGATGTCCGCTTGGGAAAACAGGAGCATTTCTGCTCTATCCCTGCAGTGCTCTCCTGGATGAACCACAGGTCCCCAGCACACAGCCCTGGCCTGCAGCCTGGTAATTGGAACAGCCTGGAGGAACAGACAGGGGTAGCGCTGGTGCAGCTGCTCGCTGGCACGCAGGCTCTTCTCCCCGAGAAGTTTAAGCGATCCTTCTTGTCCTCTGGTGCTAAGACACCAGAGCCAGAAGCAGCAACCACTGACAAAAAAGTCTCTTGGGCACGTGAAGCGCACCGTGAGAGTATCCGTAGCGCAGAGCACAGTAACGTGTGGCATTGTCTCTTCTCCTCCAGGGGCGGACGCTGGGAAAAAGGCTGAGGCTGCGGGTCCTGAGGAGCTGCGCAAGTACTATATCCCAGTGACTGCAGCAGCCTTGGGTGTGCTGCTGTCTGGGATGGTGGGATCTTGCGTAGTCATTGCACGGCTGAGGAAGAGAGACCCGTGAGTTGGCTTTTCCCCAGAGCTGTTTATTGCTGCAGCTGGCAAGGAAGTCTTTGCAGTTAGAGTATCCTGGAGCGCCAAGGCAGCTGCTGGCAGTACTCTGCTGAGATTTCTGCTGGAAGATTTTTTTAACTGGCCTCTTAACTCGTATCAGTGAGCAGTCTTTTCTGAAACCCATTTCTACAGAAGGACCCAGAGAGACGAAGAAGCACCGGGACAAGCCGATACTGACTCTGCCGGGAAAAGCGAAGATCCAGCTAGAGAGAAGGCAGAGTCCGGAGAAGGAAGACGAAAGGGTGAGGTTGCCCGAGCAAATGAGATTTTCCACAACAGCTCCAGCCCATCGCCGTGGCCCTTTGCGGCAGAACTCGCCCAGCTGTACAGGAGCGCGAGCGCAGACCCCTCACCTCTGCCCGCTTGTCCCAGCTGCTCTCTCACTGACAGTGCCTCTTCACTGGACGCCTGGATTTCTCTGGACTCGCCTCAGCCTAACCACTTCTGGTGTCCCTGTTACCAGTACCAACAGGGATACTGTACGTCAGAAGATGATTCTTCTTAGAATAAATAATAAATATGTTTTGGCCAAAAGCAGTGAGTCCTTGGCTGTTTTGGCCGTTTCCGTCGGGCTGTAATGCGCAGAGCTGGGACCAGCGCTGGATCTGTGAGAGAAGGCGTCAGAGACCTGCACTCCAGTGAGGGACCCCTTTGTCCCAGCATCAGCCTGGTTTCCCAGCTGGGGCTGTCGACAAGGCTTTCATCCACCAGAATGGGGACGTGCTGGTGAGACTTGAAGTGCGAAGGGTTGTCCTTGAGCTTGCTTGGGACGCTGCCTGAACCAGGATGGCCTGGGCAGAGAGGGAAGGAGGTGCTGGGAAGGACGGCCGTCCAGCGCTGAGCACGTCAAGGAGGGCTGACGGGGTGGCAGAGGCTGCGGGGCTGGAGCAGTGCTCCCCACCCCAGACCTCGGAGATGATAAATGAGCGGAAAGCGGGAGCGGGGCTGGGTGGGAGAGGGAGTGGAAGGAATGGGATATTAGTAACCAGGCTGGCATTAAAAATGGAACAGAGTATAACGAAATAATAATAATCCTGTAAAAGAAAGAGGTTAAGCTTTGCAGACTGTCCACAAAGGGAGGAACACCTTTGGAACACGTCTAAAGTTAAGGCCGACGTGGAGTCTGACTTGCGAGGGTCTTCTCAGAGCACGTCAGATGACACGAAGGACAGACCACAAAGCCAGCCTTCTCACAACTGTTCCCTGCAGTTGCGACTGAAGGGTACAGCAGCCAGGCAGAAAAGGCTTTATACATCGTTCTAGGCTGCCTTGCTGGGCATTACGAGCACCTCGTCCCCGCGCTCCTCCTCCTGGGCGGAGCACCCCGTATCACCCAGTCGGCCCGGCTGCTGACCCGAGTGCCTGTGCACTCCCAGACGCAGGGCTGTATGTGTGCCTGCAGGCTCTTCCCCTGGTGCCCACTATCACACGTGGCGTCAGCAGCCAAACCTGAAACTCTCAGTCCAGAGAAAGTGTTCTAGAGGACGCCAGGAACGGCTCTCTGAGGGCGACTGTCGTCTCCGGCGTGTGGAGGTTATCGCCATCACTGTGCCAGAGAGATGCTGGTCACCCTCTCTGGATGCAGTGAGCTGCTCACCTCCCACCACAGCCAGCTCACAGGAATTGCAGAACTTTGCCATTTTGGGAACGAGGCCATCTGAACCACGCTCAGCAGATGCTGGGAAATGTGACTCTTGACCGAACATACCTCCCTCAGTACCTGCATCCCAGAACTTGCCGTGAGTGCCCCTAGGCACAACAGAGCGGATCCCTCCTGTGAGCTGAGGTCCAAAGGGTTCACTGACGGATCGGGCACGGGCTTAGAGGGAACCTGCACCGTCCTTCGGCATCCTCTGTGCCTGAGCCACGCTGAGGCTTTACCTTTCTCTGAGTCTTGGCAGTGCTGTCCAGCCCTGGGGAAGCCCACCACGCTGGGATGTATGGATTTTTTTCGAAAGAATCCAGGTACTGAGCAGTCTTGCAGGAGGCCATAAGTGGGAGACAAGTCCTGAAAACTGGGGGCGTGCAAGCGGTGCCCGTGCTGGAGAAAAGGCAAAGGGGGAGAGCAAGGTTCAGGTGTCTCCTGAGAGGGCCTGACTCCGTCCCCTCGGGGTGTGGGTGCTGGGCTAGGGGAGGAGAGCTGGGGGTGCCACTCCCTGACGCAGGGAGGGGTTTTGTCCATGTTGCTCAAAGGAGCGACTGGTCAAACGGCTGCGCTCCCCCACGCGCTCTCCATCTGGCCTCAGGAGTTCTGGTCAGCGGGACAGCTTGTCCCAAAGGGTCAGAGAGAGCCTCCATGCAGCAGCACTAGCAAGCCTCGGAGAGGGAAGGTGGGCGAGCGCAAAAGAAATGGTGTGCAACTGTGAAGGGTGGCCAAGAAGGGGGAACAAACCCATGACACTGGGAAAACTGGATTACGGCCATCCCAGAGTGTAAGCAAAGCTGAGAGGAGAAAGAGGCTCCAGAGTGCACTGATTTGCAACGGCTTTGGGAGGTTCCTTTGTTTCTACCGAAACCAAGGAAATGTTGCAGCCCCAGGATGTTCACTGGTTCAGAGATGCTAACAAAGTGAGAAAACATTTCCTGGCGATGTCAGACCTCCTGTGAGATTACAGTAGCGCGCAGGACACACCAACGTGCAGAATTGTTCCTCCAGGCGTGGATGGCAGGAGAAACTCAAATGCTGCGGATCCTAAAGATTTCCAGAAGTACTGCATAGAAGGCGCCGTGGCAGTCTTGGCTCTGTGCTGCTTGGGGTGGTATTGTGTTGTGTGATCTGTCTGTGGAGGAAGAGAAAACAGTGAGTTGTTGGGAGGGTTTTTTTTGCCAAACTTCTGTATTAGATGGCTGCTATTAGCCATGGAGCATTTAGAGGTAAGGTATTCTGGAGTGCCGAGTTAGTTACCGACCAGACTCTACTGAGATTTCTGCTGTAAGATGTTTTAACTGGCCTCTCAATTCATGAGCACTCTTTTCAGAAACCCCTTCTTACTGTTGCAAGCGTTAGTTAAAAGTGACCCTGCCTCGACAAGAGCAGACCCAGCGACAGACGTAGGCAGAGCAAGGTCAGGAAGGAAAAACAAGGGATGACATGGCCATAGACAGTGAGAATTGCAAGAGTGACATCTGCCTCCCAGTGAAGCTACCAGCAGGAATCACCCTGCTAGGTGATGCCATAAATCCAGATGTTCACCTCGGCCAAAGTGTCCCAGCAACTCAGACCGTGGTGAGGAACCTTCGCAGCTATCATCGGCCTTGCTTTGGAGACAGAGAGTCAGTCTGTCCCACGCGCGCCCCAACGCTGCCAGCGTGCGTGTTCTCAGCACAGGCGGGGGTTTTGTCTGTGCAGGGGTACGGATCTCTTTGGTACGTTTTCTGAAGAGAGGATGGAGAGCACCTCACTGAACAGAGAGCCGAGGCTGGCCCTTGTCAGGGACGGGCAGGGGAGCCGAGTGCTGTTCTCTGCCAGGCACGCTGAGAAAGGAGAACACGAGGTTCTCCTGGCCCTGCAGTGCCATGTCCAGCTTTGGTCCCTCGGTCTGTCGGGGTCAGGTGTCCTTCCTGGTACAGGCAGAGCAGGCAGGCCAGGACGGTCAGGGCCGAGAGGAGACGAGCCATGGGCAAGCGAGCAGAGCCCCAGCCGAGGGGTGCGGGGTGCGCTGTTTTCTGCACGGAGCTCTCCATACCCACGGCTCCCATGTGCAGCCGGGTGCCCGCACCCCACGGTGCGCCCAGTGCTGCCCTGCACCCTCACACCCACCTGGCACCGGAGCTGCGGCACAGCCTCAGCAGCCTCCTCTCTCCGCAGCTCCGGGAGCCCGGCCTGACACCAGCAGCTGCCCCTCCTGCCCGGACAGCAATCCTGCGTGCCCCAGCACCCCTGAGAGCCAGACCCGACGCCAGCAGCCACCGCCTGTGCCTGGAAAACCGGCCTGTCTTCCACGGAGCACCGGGAGACCGGCCCCCCCAGCCCAGACAGCCGCCCAGCCTGCCCACCCTAGCCCCCGTGGCTGTCCCACCCAGCCAGCTGGCTGTTGCGGGACCGGCCCAGCACCCTCCAGCCCCCCGAGGAACTGAAACCACCCCCCTGCCCCCCAAGCCCATTGCCCCAGTCCTCCTGCAAGGGCTTGAAGCGGCCCCAGCAGGGTACAGGTTGGGCGTGAGATGAGAGACTCCCGATGGACAGCATCAGGGGTCGACCATTTATTGCTGAATAAGAGCACAGCAATAAATACAGAGCAGTAGCACAACTGTCCAGGTTGTAACGGCAGCAAACCCAGGAATTCACCAGTTCTGGGCTGAACTTTGTACCGGGCGCGGAGGGACGTGGATGCCTGCGGTGTCAGCAGGCAGGGAGCTGGGCACGGGACCCGTCAACCATAAAAATGAGGGTTTGGACCATAAAAAGGAAATGTTGAACTCTCCAATCAAAGCTTTGGACCCTAAAAGTGAAGCTCTGAGCCCTAAAAGAGGGGTTTGGGAGCATAAAAATGAGGGTTTGGAAACTCAGGATGCGGCTTGGACCCTCCAAACGACCGGCTGGATCCTAGAACTGAGCCTTTGGAGCATGAAAATGAGGCTTCGGAAACATAAAATGTGGCTTTGGACTCTACAAAGGAGACTTTGCAAACTGAAGCGGAGACATTGGACCATAAAAAGGAGGCTTTGGAGGCTAAAATGAGGTTTTCTGCCATAAAAGTGAGGGTTTAGACCCTAAAAATTAAAGTGGGTGTCCGAAAAAAAGGCTATTGTTAATAAAAGACAGGTTTGGACCCTATAAATAAGGCTTTGGACTCTAAAAATGAGGCTTTGGACCTTCAAAACCAGACTTTAGGCCTTAAAAACGATGCTCTGGGGCCTTGAAATGAGTCTTTGGACCTTAAAAGGGGGGTTTGGAACTTATAAATGAGGGTTTGTACCCTAAAAGTGAGGCTCTGGGACCTAAAAAGGAGGCTTTCAATGCTAGAATCAAAGCTTTGGACTCCACAAATGAGGCTTTGGGACTTAAAAATGAGGCATTGGGCCCTAAAAGGAGGATTGGAGCATAAAAATGAGGGTTTGGACCCTCAAGATGCGGCTTGGACCCTCAAAACGACTGGCTGGATCCTAAAAATGCCGCTTTGGACCCTGAAAATGAGGCTTTGGATACTAAAAATGCGGCTTTGGACTCTAAAAAGGAGACCTTGCAAACTGAAACAGAGCCTTTGGACCACAAAAATGAGGCTCTGGAGCCTAAAATGAGGCTTTGGAAGCCAAAACTAAGGCTTTGGAAAGGAAAAATGAGGCTTTGGACACTATAAATGTAGCTTTGGACCCTGAAAACGAGGCTTTCTGCCCTAAAACTGAGGGTTTAAACCCTCAAAATGAAACTGTGGGCCCCAAAAAAAGGCTATGGGTAATAAAAGACAGGTTTGGACCAGGAAAATGAGGACTTCGGCCCTCAAAACGAGGCTTTGGGCACTAAAAATGATGGGCGAGATGCTACATGTGACCCTTTGGACCCTGCAAAGCAGGGGAACCTATTGGTTCCTCTATGGCCTCAAGAAACGAAGCTTTGGTCCCGAAGATAGGGCTTTGGGCACTCCAGTGGAGACCTAGAGCTGTAAAAGAGGCTTTGGACCCTCAAAACGAGAGTTTGGACCCTCAAAAGGAGGGTTTGGGCCTTAAGAATGGGGCTTTGGGCCCTGAAAAAGAGAACTTGGGCTCTGTAATCAGTTTTCGACCTTAAAACTGAGACTTTGGATGCTAGAAATGAGGGTTGGTACCCCAAAACTGCGGTTTTGAGCCCTTCCGTGAGGCTTTGGGCCTTAAAATTAAGGTTTGGATCCTAGAAATTATTCTTCAGACCTGAAAAATGAAGCTCTGTGCCCTAAAACTTTGGACCATAAAAATGAGGGTTTAGACCCTAAAAGTGCGTATTCAGACCCTCAAAATGGGTCTTTGGAAACAACAAATAAGCCTTTAGACCCTCCAAATGAGGCTTTGGACTCTACATATGAGGGTTTGGGCCCTAAAAATGAGGCTTGGGTCTCTAAAAGTGGGGTTTGTACTGTAAAAGGAGGGTTTGGACCTTAAAATGGGTATTTGGACCGTTGAAATGAGGCTTCAGGACCCTCAAAATAAAGGGCCGGGTTGTAAAAATGATTCTTTGGACCCTGAAAATGAGGCACTGGGCCCTAAAAATCAGGCTTGGAGCCTCAACATTTGAGTTGAGAAACAAGAAACAAGGTTGTGGACCCTGAAATGAGGCTTTGGAGTTTAAAGTGAGGCTCTGGAGTTTATAAATACAGCTTTGGACCATCCAAATAAAGCTTTGGACCCTCAAAATGGGGATTTGTTAACTAAAATAAGAGTTGGGACCCTAAAATGAGTATTTGGACACTCAAAGTGAGGCTTTGGGACTTAAAAATGAGTATCTGGATCTTATAAATGAAGCTTTGAACTCTAAAAAGAGGCTTTTGGTCCGAAAAATGAAGGTTTAGAACCTAAAAATGAGGCATACTACCCTAAAAGAGAGATTAAAACCCTGAAAATGAGTCACTGGACCCTAAAAATGCATCTATGGGCCCTAAAAGTGAGGGTTTGGACCCTAAAAAGGAGGCTTTCAACCCTAGAATTGAAGCTTTGGACTCTCAAAATGAGGCTCTGGGCCCTACAAGAAGGGTTTGGACCCTAAAAATGAGGATTTCAGCCCTAAAAAGGAGGCTTTGGGCACTAAAACGGATGGGTTAGGTGCTACAAAGATGCTTTGGATGCTGACAACACGGGGAACCTCTTGGTTCCTCTATTGCCCCCAGAAATGAAGCTTTGATCCCGAATGTAAAGCTTTGGGCACTACCGTTGAGGCTTCGAGCTGTAAAAGCGGGGTTTGGACCCTCTGAAGGAGGGTCTGGGCCTTAAAAATGGGGCTTTGGGCCCTAAAAATGGGGCTTTGGAAATGAAAATGAGGCTTTGAACCCTGAAATTAGGTTTTGGGCCCTCAAATGATGCTTTGGTACCAAAACCTAAGGCTTTGCACCCTAAAAATGGGGCTTTGGAGGCTCCAAATGAGGCTTTGGGCCCTCAAAATTGCAGACTGAATCCTAAAAATGAGGCTCTGGTCCCTCAAAATGAGGCTTTGGTCCCTGAAAAGGAGGCTTTGGAAGCTAAAAATGAGGGTTTGGGCTTGAAAATGAGCCTTTGGACCCTATAAAGAAGGCTTTGGACTCTAAAAATGAGGCTTTGCACCTTCAAAATCAGACCTGAAGAAGTCATTACTCACAGGATTCACTCCACATTGCGACCATCGCTCTTCTTGGCAACAGAGGGGAAAGCTCTGGATGACAAAGGCTGTCAGGATGCGCTCCAGAAAGAGAAGACCGGTGCAAGAAGATCCCCGTCGCCTAATTGCAAAGAAATAATTCTAGCTCAATGAAATGGGTACCCAAAATGAAACACACAGAACAGCATCCGTCATCAAAACTGTTTCAGTGGTAGTTTTAACTGCTGCAGAGCTGCAGGCGAACAAACTTACTGTCACTGTCACAGGGCCCCAAAAGAAGTAATAATTAGCAAACAGAAACTCTACCCGTAGCCCATATCTATCTTGCCTTTAAAGATAAGATAGCTCAGCCTACAGCTCGGAAGGTATAGACCTATACTTACATCCCGTGTCTACCTGCTCGACGATCTCTCTAGAAACTCAAATCACAATTACCTTTGAAAGAGGATGGAACTCGGGGGGAAGCGGGGAGAAAGGAAGACATTGGTGAAAAAAGGAAAAGTGTAGGCATGCAATTAAACAAGGAAGGAACCAAGTTATCCCAAAGACCAGCTCAGCCCAACTCGCTCTCGCTGGCAAAAACCTGCGCAGCTTGGAGGGAGAAAAGCTGACTTTGGTGCTGGGATGCACGCAAAGTCTGCGTTCAGATCTGAAACAGCAGAAAAACCGTGACAGGGCTCCTTTCCGCTGTCCTCCTACCTGTGCGCATGCTGCGACTTCCTCGTTGCCCTGAAGTCCTCCCAGAGTAACGGGGACGTGGCATCTGGCCAGTCCACATGCCACGCGGAGAAACAGTTTTGACCATGAAGGGGGTAGCAAAGAACTGCATCTGCAGAAGAAAAGGGGCAGCCGCGCCTGAGCCCCAGGAGCCCCTGGTGCCCCAGCATTTGCTCGGCCCTGAAGCCCTGTGGGGCCTGCCAGCACGGGGGAGCCCCAGGGACAGAAGGGAAGGGCAGTGGTCAGCCCCCGTGGGGAGAGTGACGGGCGTCTGTCCTTCTTCCTGGCCACAGGAGGATGCCCTGGGCCACACCAGGACAGGGCGTCTCTCCTCCTCAGCCCCGGGGGAAGGCGAGGCCTGAGGAAGGCCCTGGGTGCTGGGCCCAGCATGGGCGGTGTGACCGGGGGCACAGCCCTGTCTCCTGCCAGGTGCCGGCCTGGCCGACGCCAGCGGCGCCCGTCCCGCAGCTCCTCCTGCCCAGGGCTGTGGCTGGAGCACAGACAGACCCGCATTTCGGGAAAGACTTGCTGCTCCAGAGCAAATCCAGGGCAGCTCCCCTCCTGTCCCCTCCCCTCCCGCCATGTTGCCTCCTCTTCCCCCCCTCCCCTCCCCTCCCCTCCCCTCCCCTCCCTCCCTGAGCAGGCCCAGGCCCCACGAGCAGACCGAGGGACGGCAGAGCTGTGCACACACCTTGCGCTGCTGAGAGAACAGCTCCCGGTGAAACGGCCCTTCTCCAAGGCCGTCTCTCCGCAGGCCCAGCGTCCCGGCCGGCTGAGGAGCGAGCTGTGGTGGGCGGGCAGCGGGCGCAGGGCGGCTCTGTGAGGAGAGGCCTGGGCTGCCTGGGCCCGCCCAGCAAAGGCCGCGCCATTGGCCACGGCTGAGCCAATCAGTGGAGGCAGAGGCAGCCTGTCAGTCACAGCCGGCCTGGGGCGGGGCCGGAGGGGGCAGAGGCCGAGGGGCCTGAGGAGAGCTGGGCGAGAGGCGGGCTGGGAGCAGCCGGGGCGAGGGGGGCCCAGGGCAAGGACCAGCCTGTTATCGTTTCTTTATCCTGACTTCCGAAACGCAGGCGGAAAGGCCACGTTTAGGAAGGAGACGTGGCTTTGTTCGATAGAGCGCGGAATCGGACGCTCGGGGGAAGTTCCCCAAATCGAGCGCAAAATCAAATCTAAAACTTCGCCTCTTGATGCACCCCACTTCACACATCCTCTTTTCATTACGCACGCGTCACGCCAATCCCTCCTATTTACTGCATTTACGTATTGCTAATGTTGCAGAGGTATACTACGCGTGCGCGGGGGTCCCGAGCGGTCGTCGGTGGTCGTTTGGGGAGGTGCCCCTCCTCATTCCGAGACAAAAGTTCACCTTAAGTTGTTATTTTCGTCAAGTAAGCCTTCTATCCCTCGTTGACTGAGCATGTCCGTGTGGTTGTTACTTTAAGGTAAGTTCTCGTTAAAAAGAAGCTCTATCCCTCCCTGCAAATGCTTCAGGTAACTTCAGGCAGTTACAAAATAATGATAACGACTACTAAGGTCCTTTTACATGAAGAAATGTTTCACATACCATCGAGCAGTTACAAGATAATAGCGACTACTAAGGGTCTATTTACATGCCATTGAAAGGGCTGGTATCAAGACCAGGACCAGGACCAGGGCCAGGCCAGGCTCAGGGGTGCTGTAGGCACAGGAGCCGGTTATCTCCCAGCGGGGACAGGCCTGGGGGGGACCCGGAGACCCCACCGCCCACGGGCCGTGCCATGGCCCAGTGTGCTCAGGAGCCCGAGTGCTCAGCCCCAGGGACAACCCCACAGCCAGAGTCAGAGCAGGTCCTGCTGTTGGAGAGACGCGAGAAACAAAACAAAGGATGCGACTTAGTTAACGAGGCGCGACCTCGAGAACAGAGGCAGGATGACGCCGTAGGTCAGCCGGGTAAAGGAATACCAAGATGAGCGCAAGGGCAACCAAAAAGCTACTTGAACTGTGAGTGAACTAGCCTAATTAACATAATAGAAACCCCGCCCTCAGGCAAGGAGAGCCCCTACCAACAGAAACCCCTTCCTCACGGAACACGCGCAGTAAAAAAGGAGGATGCTGTGACTTTAAGTGGAGAGGCTTGTGAGAAGCAATGGGGTAACTCAGCGAAACTGTAGAAGTACTGATAACTGTTGCTCGAAATGTGTAAAATGCCTTACCGTGTGTTAACCGGGTGTGCTAGCTTTGTGGAGTTACCACCTAGCACCCATCTCTGGGCAGAGATGAAGCCAACAAATATCTCGACCCTGTGTGTTAATCGGCTTTTTTGCACACCGGGTAAAAGAATCCTGATTTTTGGGACAACATTTTGGCGACCCAGATGGGACGGCCGTAATACCTTGCCTGGATTGTCTTGCCGTCCCCGACAGCAGACCAGACCGGACAGAGCTCCAGCACGCACCGACCTATTGATCGGGGACTCCTCCGGATTCTCTCCGAAGTCAGGATGACAAGCGACTCAAAAGTGCAACGCCGACCAGAGATACTTGTATCAGGGTGAAAGGGGAATGAATCCCTGGATTGGTGAGTATAAAATTTAATTACAAATTCAATTGCTCCCGCAGAAGGTCGAGGGTAAAGTCACACGTAGACGCTCGGCAAGGGTTGCCTTAATTGACCAGGGGGGTGAGAGCCGAGTGCGCATACTGACCGAGGGGGGTCACAGTGGTAATCACTGACCGAGGGAGTCAAAGCCGGCAAATAGGTAATTCGGTTAAAATGGGATCAAGCCAATCCACGATTCCTCCCTGTAGCTCTGTGGGGTTTATTTTGAAAACTTGGCATAAGTTTGGGGGAGATCCGATGGCTAAAGATAAAATGAAAAGATACAGTAATCAATGGTGGCCGAATTATAAATTGGGCGACGATGAGGTCTGCCCAGAAAATGGATCGGTAAACTCTAACACTATATTACAATTGATGTTATTTTGCCGTCGGACAGGGAAATGGGACGAAGTACCTTATGCTGATGCCTTTATGACTTTGTACAGAAAACCTGATATTCAGGAAAAAATGTAAGCTAAAGACTGACCTAGTGATGTTTGCAGCTTCTGAGAAAAAGGAGAGCGGTTGTTGCATAGGCTGTGATGATAGAAAGATTGCAGGGGGAGAAGAGCAGGAGGATGTGCAACTGTCCCGACAGCCCCACCTCCGTACAAAAATAGTGCCGGACAACCGCCAATCGATCCTAATTTACAGTCGGGCAATGAGAATTTTAGCCCCATTTCCAGTCGGACTAGAGGGCACGCTCAACCAGTTGTACAGGCTCCCCTGAGACAGGCGGTGAGGCTGGAAGGACTGCCCGTTTTTATACACGTTCCGTTCACTACCTCCGACCTGTTAAATTGGAACCAATCTGTTGGATCCTATAGGGGAAACCCTGAGGGAGTACATCAGCTATTAGAAACTATAATGTTAACACACAATCCCAGCTGGGGAGGTATACAGGCTCCGCTAAATACGTTCTTTGCGGCAGAGGAAAAGAGAACGGTGATCGAAAGGGCCAGGGAAGAAGGGGGAAGGAGGAACAGGCAAGAAGATTCTGAGGAGTTCCTACCTACTAAAAGGGACCCAGAATGGGATCCTAATGGGTCGTGGTTTAACCCCAGTCAGCAACTCAGCACCACGCAGCCGCTTCCCCCTTCCCCCTCCCAGTGGGGTGAGGAGGAGGAAAGGGGAAAAAAAGTAAAACTCGTGGGTTGAGATAAGAACAGTTTAATAACTAAAGCAAAATATAAGACTAACAATAGTAGTAATGAAATATAATAATACTAATGAAAAGGAATATAACAAAAAGGGGGGGGAAGGAAGGGAAAAACAAAAAAACCAACCAAACAAAAAAAACCCACCAGTGATGCACAATGCAATTGCTCACCACCCGCTGACCGATGCCCAGTTAGTTCCCGAGCCACGATCTGCGCCGCCCAGCCAACTCCCCCCCGTTTATATACTGGGCATGACGTTCCATGGTATGGAATACCCCTTTGGCTAGTTCAGGTCAGCTGCCCCGGCCGTGCTCCCTCCCAGCTTCTTGCACACCTGCTTGCTGGCAGAGCATGGGAGACTGAAAAGTCCTTGGCTTAAGATAAGCGCTACTTAGCAACAACTAAAACCTCAGAGCGTTACCAACATCATTCTCACACTAAATCCAAAACACAGCACTGTACCAGCTACTAAGAAGAGAGTTAACTCTGTCCCAGATGAAACCAGGACACCACTCTAGCCCTGTGCCGGCTCCTCACCACCATTTTTCCTTCCTCCACTCCCTGCCCAGCTCCCCCCCCCTTCTCCTCCTCCCTCTGTCCGTCCCTCGTCCCTCTGTCCACCTCCTGTCCCTCTCCTGCCACCCCACCGCCCTACCCCACCCCTCTCTGCCGCTCTGGCCCTCTCAAGTCCTCCACCTCCACCTCCTCCTCCTCGTCCTCGTCCTCCTCCTCGTCCTCCTCCTCCCTGCTCCCCCGGGGCTCCGGGGCCGGGCTCAGGGCAGCCCCGGGGAGGCGGCCATGGGGCCTGCGGGGGGGCGGGGCCGGGCCGGGGGACGGTGTCCCCGCAGGGTCAGACAGCAGGAAGGAGCGCCCCAGGGCATGCCGGGAGCTGTAGGCCTGGGGCACGGGGCTGCCAGGCCGCCATGTTGGTTCCCAGGGCATGCTGGCAGCTGTCCTTTCCCCCTCCTCAGCTGCCAGGCGGCCATGGTGGTCCTGAGAGGCGCAGTCTCTGCTCCAGCTGCGGGCCGGCTGAGGTGAGGGCTGGGGCTGCCCGGGGGTGCTGGTGGTGGTGAGCTCCAAACAGCCCGGTGCGATGGGGTCCCGGTCAGGTGGAGCTGGGCCCAGCCGGGGCAGCCCCGGGAGTGAGCCAAGAGCTGGGGAGGGGAAGGAGACGGAGACAGACCCCCCTGGGCCCAGGCACCCCGACTCCCCGAGCCCCCCTGAGCCAGCCCAGCATTTTTCCATTTCCTACAATACTAGGAGGAGTGTGTTTTTCTGTTAACTCTTCCAGGGCTTTCAGTACAAGTGCCCTGTTCAGGGCCTGGGCATCTTCAGCTGCCTTGGAAAATGGCCAGGCAGACGAGGATTGTTCAAGCCTTGTTTCCCGTGCTAGAAAACACTTCCTTTTTCAAGATGTCCTTGCATGGGCAAGGTGCAGGCAGTCGGGATTGTTTGCATTAGGGAGCAGCCTGATGAATCCAGGCTGCTGCCGCCGTTCAGTGGCAGAGCTGAACACCTGCAATTCAGGGTCTCGGGCACAAATCTTCTGCAGTTAGGTACTCATCTCCTTCTTCACAAAGAGAGAAAAGGAATAAAAGGAGATCCCTGTTAGTTAGTTCAGTAAAGGGAAAAGAAAGTGCCACTGAGATCTGTTTGCCTCTTTTGGAGGATGGACTTGAGCACGAAGGAGAAGAGTGCCCTAATAGCAGGCCGCTGGGCAGGCTGAGGGGATGCAGGGAGTCTGCTCCCCGGGAAGCCGTTGCACTTTGTCTAATTTCGTAACTGTTGGATTGGGGGTTTGAAGCCGCGTTCCCAGAAGGCACACGGTAACTCCTTTCTGTCTCTCTCTCTCTGGCCCATTCATTGTCCCGCTCCCGCTCCAGATTTCCAGAAAGTGGGACGCCCCCCATTCAGGGGAGATTCTCGCCTCAGGATGCCTGCAACCTCGAGCTTAGCCTTGTGCTTGGTCCGTGAGAGAGCCACGGCTCTAACTGCAAATCGGAGTGAGTAGGGGATGCGGATAGGGGACTTCTGCAGGGAGCGCCTGAGCGGCCGGGCTGCTGGCCAGGGTGAGACCTGTGCCAGCCAGTTCATCTTTGAGCTCCAAATGCCTTTTGATAGAGATGCAGGTCTCCTGGGGATTGTGGGGACATGCTCCTGCATCTGGAAAAGATGGCTGAGTTCCTGGCAGAAGAGGGACACTGGGGTTTAGAGGTCAGAGTTGAGGCAGGTATGGAAGATGGCAATAGCTGTGCTCTTTAGTCCAAAAAATTCCTTTCTGTAGGTTCAAGCAGGTTTTTTTCTCTCCTCTGCTGCTGCAGTGTGGAATAGGAGGCAAAAAAAGAGAAACCGACGCTGTACACACTGCACACTCTTAAGTATTTGTTTTCAAATATGGGTGAGGTCAAGCTAGAACATGCTTTGCAATTGGTGTATTTATTGCAGTGAATTTTGAGCTCTTCCTGGCTGTTTTCTGTGGTTTTCAGCTGGCTTCTCCTCCCCAGAAAGAAATACCGTGCATATGAAAGAGGCCATTATGAATCTTCCCTTAGGAGAGCTGGGTTTATTCGCGCTCTGCTTTTAATTCCGCTCTGTATTATTTATGCCGCTGTTGAAAATACTCCCCGGTTAAAGTATTCTGAACCTACTCCAGCTACATTTTACTACGCGCAGCTCCCACCAACCAACAGTTTTTCTTTCCTGTCATTCTTCGTGAAATAACAGGCATCACAGCCAGAATCCTGTGTTGCTATTCCACGGTGAAGAGGTACAAGGAGGAAGAAGGGGCAGCAGGTGAGCAGGTAGTCGAGGCCCCCTGCTGAAAGCAGGGTCAGCGAGAGCGGGTGGCCCGCATGATGCGTGTCCCGAGGGGCCTGGAGGCGGGCCCCGGGGCGGCCGGGCGGCGGCGTGGCAAGACGACCATGCAACAGTGCGGTGGCGCGGCATCATGATGATGCAACAATGTGCGACTGCTCTATATAGCCGCTCGCGGGGAGACGGGCTGTGGTGGCCGCAGCTGAGTGCCTCTGGAGCGAGAGGTGCCAGCGCAGGGTCGCAGCTCCAGGAGAGCTCTTGGAAGGAGCCATGGAGCACCGTCTGAGTGCTGGCGTCCGAAAGGTGGACGCAGTGCTGAGCGCAGGGGGGAAGAGGGGAGAGGTGAGCAAGGGGCCGATGGAGAGGGCTCGTCCCGGGAGCCTGGGAGACGCAGGGCTGCTCTGGGGCCTCGGGACGTGCGCGGGGAGCTGGGAGGGCTGCAAAGGTGGTGGGGCCGGGGAGAGTTTGCAGGGAGTGGTGCCTGTCTGCCCAGGCTGGCTTACGGCTAGGCAGGTGGGAGGGGTTGCTGCGCAAGGACGCGGCGGTGGGTTGAGGAAGGGCTGGGAGTTGTGGGGAGGGGGGCGAGGAAGCAGAGAGCAGCTTTTGAGTGGGCCGCTCTTGGCGCTGGCCTTGGTGGGAGTCTTCCGAGAGGCTTTCTAGCAAGTGCCGTGCAGGAGGCTTCTGGAGCTAGTGCCTGCGTGCCCACGAGTGTCTCCCTCTCTCTAGCTCCTAGGGAACAGGAGCCAGCCAGTGGCAGGAGGAGGTACTGGGCTGCTGGAGCTGCCCCTTGGGGTGAAGATCCCTGTGCTGCCCGGCTCCAAGCCTGTCTTCTGCAGGACAAAGCTGGGGGAGAAGGTAAAGGGAGTAGAAAGGGGTAGAAAAGCTCTCCTCTTTGAGGGGGTCCCCGTCATTCAAAGAAGTCCTTGTGGGCACCTGCTGTCCAGTGGGTGCTGCCGCCCTTCAACGTGGCAGCGCTGGGGAGTAGAGGGAAGCTCCTGGCTCGCTGGCGCGGAGACAAAAAGAGGACTTGTGGGTTTTCTGGCCTGGTTTCTGGCAGCGTGCAAGCGTGCGGCCGGGGCCCTGCCTGCAGCAGGCGGCAGTGTGCCCGGCTTCCGGGCCAACGTGCCCTTCCTTCGGGCTCCTCCAGCAATGTCGAGCCAGGCTGCGGGGCGCTCTTGAGGGAGAGTCCAAGCTTCTCCTGCTTGCCTTGTTGGCGTCTTTGGAAAAGCTGGGGCTTCTCTGCTTGGGGAAGGCACGCAGTGTCCTCCTCCTGCTCCAGCTTGCGGTGCATTTTTCCCAAGGCGGAGACTTCCTGGAGGCAGAGTTAGTTGACACAGCCCTTGGGCCTGCCGAACCCCGAGGAGACTGTTTTCAGTGCCTCATGCAGTTGCTGCCTTTGAGCTGCCGGGCTTGCACTTTTCACTCGGAAGGTTCCTTTCTGTTGTGGCAAGGTCTTCCTGGTGGCCTAAGATGCCTGCTTTGCTGGTGGGCTTTGTCTTCTCTCCCCCCCCAGCCCAGCCCAGCCCAGCCCAGCCCAGCCCAGCCCAGCCTAGCGCAGGCCAGCCTGGCCCTGCAGTCTGGCTGTGCTGTTCTCGGTGCCTTCAGAAGGATGGAGAAGAGTGTTGGTCTTGCAAGTACCTTGACCTTTTCACGAGTCCCGCTTGGCACCTCTTTGCTGCTCTCTCCTGCCTCCTTCATACTCTGGCAACTCTCTCTTACAGCTTCACCAGCCCTCTGGTTATTTCAATCTGGGAGATCCATACTGCCGCCTCCTGAGCACGGAATACAACAGCCTGCATGACCCGCACCTGCGGGCCTACCACAAACGCAAGGACAACCTGCGGAGGCTGAAGAGAGAGGGTTACGTCAGCAGTGAGGGCAAAGTAGGTTTGGACGTGGGGCTGAGGAAAAAGAGTCCTCATCAAGCGGGGTTCCCAGAGCGCTTGGTGCAGCCGCCTGTTGCTGGCGGAGGGCACAGGGCTGTGGGGCTGGTTTCCCTGGGAGCAGAAGGAGCGCCAGCGTCCCTCTGGCAATTGCCACTCGTGCTCTTCTCAGGCTGCCCTGCGCTGCCTGAGCGGTGAGGAGGCAGGCGGTGCAGGGCCTGGTGCTGGGGCGAGGAGCACCGCTCAGCCCTGTCTGGGGGGAGTCAGGGGCCCCACCAGTGGGGAGGGGAGGGGAGGGGAGGGGAGGGGAGGGGAGGGTGTGCAGAGGAGCAGCTCCCCTGCCGCTGGGTTTGGGCTGTTTTGGGGCAGGCAGTCTGCGTAGGTGTGTTGAGAGTTGTTGGGGGATTTCTGCCCTCGTCTCTCCATAGGTGGTTTGCACTCTGAAGGAGTTCAATGAGTACAGGCAGTATCTGACCACGCTCAAGCTGGAGGCAGAGAAAATGTTCCTGCGAGAGGAGGTAGGCAAAGCGGAGCCTTGGTGGACACCGGTGAGCGACACGGTGGCGAGGGCTGGGGCTTTACTTGCGGCATGTCGGGGAGGGGAGGCGGTCGATGCCGAAGAGGTGAGGGCTGTGCCACCGGGCCGGGCGTTATGGCAGGGCAAGGAGTACCGGGCTGCGAGCTGAGCTAGCACAGGGTGCAGGGGTGGGCATGGGCAGGAAAGTCACGTGCAGGCTCGCAGAGTCGCGAGGGAAGCATTTCTCTTCTGCCCTCGTCACGTGGCTGAAGCAGAGCGCTGTGCTGGGCCCGCGGGACACCTCAGCACGCAGGGGCCTGAGCGCTTGTGCAGGCAACAGCAAGCCCCAACCTGGTGTCACCTTTCAGCAAAAGCTTCAGCAAGAGCTGGCCAAAGCAGAGGATGCCTCCAGACTGCCGGGAGGGAGTGACGTTTCTCGCCTGCGAGAGCGGCTGCTGCCGGAGCAAAGAAAGACTTTGCCGGGTGGAGAGGGGAAGAGGAGGCCGAGGTAAGAAAAGGGCAAGTAACGCTTGCTCTTCAAGGGGGCCCGTGGTCCCTGAGAGAAGTCCTGGAGCCTCATGTTCCAGTAAAGAAACAATGCCCAGCGGTGGAAGGAGCCGGTGCCGGTCTCTGTTTGGAGCCTCGGACAGGCAGCTGGAAGGTGCTGTGGGGAGTACTGGAGCAAAGCAGCCCAGAGCAGGACGATGGGAGTGGCCGAGCGGAAAATGGCCTGGGCAAGCTGGACAGAGCGTCCCCTTCTCAGCTGCCTGCCTTTCTCTTGACAGGCATCTGAGTGGGATCAAGGAGCGGAGTGAAAGACCGGAGGCTCTTGAAAAAGAGCAACGCCTCCTCCCGCAGGCCAAGTGCCAACAGCAGCAGCAGCAGCAGCAGGTGGGAAAGAGGAGAGAGCCAGGCAGCCAGAGCAGCTCCAAAAAGTCCGCTGTGGAAGGGAGGCCGGTGAGTAGGAGGCGGGTGGATGCTGGGGCCGCCTCCGCTGTGCGGCAGCGTGTTGGTACGCGGGCCTCGGGAGAGGGTGCTGCCACGCACAGAGCCGCTCGGGGCTTGCGAGCGGTGCTTGGGTGCTGAGGAGGTGGTGCCTGGCTGGTGTCTCTCGGACACGAGGCTCTAGCCCTTTCTGACGCAAAAGCGTGCCTGGGCACTCTCAGTGGCCGCTTCTGCGCACGGACTCGCACATCTAGCGCGAACCTGCGAGCTGCGTGCACTAAATGGCCGCACGGTCCATGGTGCTGCTTTCGCGTCTGGTTGAAAAACTCTGGTTTTCATCCAAAGACTTCTGCATCCAAAGATGCAGTGTTCCTGAACCTGAGAGTGCCGGTGCTTGGCCGTTCGTGGGGTGGTTTTGTCTTGCAGGAGGTCTTGATTAGCTCAGGGGAGTGCCTGCTGTTGCCCAGTTCTCATTTGGGGGGGCCCTTGAAACATTGCCCGGCTCCATTCCCTGCAAGAGCCTCTTGGGAAGCGTTTGCGGATAGTGTGGGGTGGTATCTCTGCCAGGGTGAAGGGTTAAGCTCCTTCTGCCGTGGCAGTCAGGAGCCAACCAGCGCGTTGGAAGTAGCAGCCCCTGCGGGGGCCCGCTGTGCCCTGGGGCCAGTCCTCCGGCCACGATCAGCGGTACCCAGGCAGCCACTAGCTTCCAGTTGAGGGCCCGCGGCACCTGGTTCACCCTGCTGAGGTCCAGGGGGGCTACAGTGCCCTTTGCTCTAAGCCAAATGGCACCGGCTCGATTCTGACAAGAACTTTTGCTGTCAGTTTTCGGAGACCCTGAAGCTTCCGGGCGTGACAGAAGGACAAGGAGCAGCCAGAGCATCGGAAGGGCAGACGCCAGAAGCAAGCAAGAGAGCCAAGTTGCCCGTGTTGCAAGCCCAGCAAAAGGCTGCTGATGTCTCACGAGTGAGTCGCGAGATTGCCCAGGAGAGCATCCAAAAAGCCGTCTCCAGAGCTGAGCAGCTGGATGCTGAATTGCTCGAGTATGCCAAAACCATCGTCCTTGAAGTTGTGGAGAGCCTGACAAAGAAGTCAGAGGCAGGAAGGAAGTCCGAGCCAAAATCCGAGAAGCTTCAAGCAAGGAAGGTCCTGCCGCCTCTCAGCCTGCCTGCAATAGTCACGCCTTCAGAGGAAGCGGGACAACTCAAAGAGGAGAGCTCACGTCCTCTCCTCCCATCTCTCCTCCGCGGCGCTGAGCAAGATGCTCGCCGGCCAAGAGAAGGCCTTCCGAAGTCCCGGGATTACACCTGCGGAGCCGCAGCGAAGTCTTCGGTGCCCGCGTGGGAATCCCTGCGTATACGCAGGCCAGGGAGCACCGCAGGCACCCTCCCCTCCACGGGCCCGCAGTTCCCAAGGCAGCCCGTGCCTCCAGCGGGTCCAAAGCCCCCTAGCCAGGCAGGAGCAGGGCGCAGACCAGTGCGTCTAAAGCTTTTCCTGGAGGAGCCCGTGCAGCCCGAGTCGATCAAGAGGGCAGTAGCTGGGAACCTTGTGGAGGGTGTCCTGAGGAGGTGTGCGGCTCCAGGGCCACAGAGCCCCCGGGCAGCTCCCCCTGGCAGAGAATAAAGAGTTTGCTCCCAAGGGCTTGCTTGTGCCTACGTTTATTCACGCCAGGCCCTACTGGGTGTGGGCATTTTCCCTGCAGTGTTTTCCCTCGTCTTCCTCCCTCCTACAGCCTCGGCCAGGCTAAGACCCAGTTTTACAGGGAACCTGGAGTAGGGAAGAGAAAAGCAGTCAATGTTTCTGCCTTGTTTAGAAAGCTTTGCGTCAGGGCTATGGGACAGGGTGGTCCAGCTCTGCAAAGCTCTACTCATGCCTCGTGTGAGTCCCATCTGTAGGTGCTCTTGAAGGCTGCGCCTTGTTCTGTGCATGTATTCTCTCGTCCCCTCAGGAGCTCCTGATGGGCCTCTGGGTTCCCACCCAGGGCCCTCGGTGGGCCTTTCGGTGTCCCGCTAACGGAGCGGCCTTCAGCTTTTCATCTTTCCCAGCGGACTCCTCTTCTCCTCTCGTCTCCTCAAGGCACCTCTGCCTTTCCATGTCCCCTAGGGACTGGCGTGGGCCTTTCGGGGCAAGCGAGGGGCTGCCAAACTGCCTTGCGGTGCCTCCCAAGGCCCTCCGTTTCTCTCTTTGGGCTTCCTAGGGCCCTCCGTTTGCCCTTTGGAGCGGCCCTGAGCCCTCCGTATGCCTTTCGGTGCCCAGCCCGAGCCCTTTGCCTGCCTTTGGGTACCCAGCACGGCCCTGTGCGTGCCCTTGGGTGCCACCCAGAGCCCTCCCTCCGTTCACACCCGGGGTTGGCCCTAAGTAACAAGTCATCTACAGCTGCTCTGCTTTGTAGGATTGCTTCCCTGTTCGACTGTTGTTCCTCTTGCAGTAATGCAGTCAAAGTGGTGGTGGCGGCATCCGGAGTTTTGCTAGCGTACAGGCCACCTTTGTCAGGTGGAGGCTGGCACCTAGTGCCAGTGCAGGGACTCTCACTAATGGCAGGCTTAAGGCTACTGCTTCCGCTTTGCTCACCAGATTGACATTTGAGTCCCACTCCGGTGGTAGAGCCTGAGATAGGCTCCTTCTGCTTCTTTTTGTGTAAGAGTTGGCTGAGGTATTTTTTTGTCGTTGGGAGACTGTGAGCCTTCCAAGTGTGCACGGGCCTCCGGCTGCATTTTGGGGTATATAATTACAGGCCTGCAGTCTGAATCATTGAAGGCAGTCTTTGGCAATAATAGCCACCAGCTGAAACTTGGAGTTAGGTGGTGTAGTGGAATTCCGGTGGTGTTCCCGGAATTCAACCTGCTCTTCCGAATGAAATCTCCAAAGGAGTTCATTTATGACCCGCGTTTGGGCATCGCCTTAATTCCCACAGGGCCATTTATGACCCGCGTTTGGGCATCGCCTTAATTCCCACAGGGCTAATGGTAAAGCTTCTGTCCATTTGAATTGAGTTTCTCAATTAAAAAAAAAAGGTGTCCTGTCAGCCCCCAGGCCTCTCACTGCCCGGTGTCCCTCCTGTCATCCCCCGCGCCTGTCACTGTCCAGTGTCCTGTCACACCCCCAGGTCTGCGGTATCCCTCCCGTCACCCCCCGGGCCTGTGCTGGCCCTCCTGTCACCGCCATGGCCTTCACCACCCAGCATCACCTCCTGTCACCCCCCAGGCCTGTGGTAGCACTCCCAACAGTCCTGGGCCCATCACCGCCCGATGGCCTGTCACCCCCCAGGCCTGTCACCGCCTGGTGTCCCTCCTGTCACCCCCGGGCTGTCACCACCCGCTGTCCCCTCCTCTCAGCAGCCAGCCAGGGCAAGACAGCCTGGGGGAGATGCAGCGGGCTTTGCCGTGTGGCGCTCGGCTGCCCGCACTGCAGGGCCAGCGAAGGCGGGGGACATCTCAGCGTGTTTGAGTCTATCTTGGTGCATTTATGGAAAGTTCCGTCAAAGAAGCCAAGGACCATTTATGTTTATTGCCATGAAGCAATGTACTTCCCAGCGGCGGCACATCCACAGTTGCTTGAACTCTGGAGAGGAGGACTGCAAAGCAAGGAATGAACCATTAGCGTTAGCAGGTGCCCCAGGACAATAGTTCTTGCTTTCTCAATCATCACAGCTGCTGCTGCAACAGCCCCAGGGCATGAAATCAGGCCTTGAATTACAAGGTCTGCTTCTGCTCAGTAATATGCTACGGCTTGGTGACGTTTCTGGGCCAACCGGCTATTGCTTTCTGTTGATGGAAATACAATAGAAAAGACTTGTTGTAGCCTGGCAGGGCTAACGAGGGAGCTTCCACGACTGCTTGCTTTAGATCTTTAAATGCCTTCTGGGTTTCCAGAGTCAGGAAACCCTTCTGATTCCAGTGCTGTCCTCTCTATCCAAGGGAGAGGTATTTTTGCTACTTGTGTCTGTTTGGTTTTCCTGTTAATAGTGATTTGGAAGCCTAGGTTTTAATGTGGCAGCCTTGCTTAGAAGCCTGTGGTGGACTATGGATGATACGTATTCATTCCAGCATTCGACCGTCGCCACAGTCCAAACTACAGCAGCAGAGGCAAAGAAACCCGCCTTGGATAAGCACTAGAAGCCCATCCTCTCCCAGAAATCACCGCTCCTGGGAATCTGTCCCATTGAATTCTCCGAGGTACAAGGATGGGCATCTACGTTAGGAATTTTCACGGAAGAAAGGAAGGATACCGCCCTTCCGCCAAGAAGGGTTTGTCACTAGTCTGAAGGGAGACCCCTGGGGATGCTTGCAGAGCAAACCTACTGACAACCTTACTCACTCTGTAGGGGCTGGGACCTGGAAATGCCAAGAGAGCCTTAACATTAATAGAATGGATGGAAAGGGACAATTCAGACCTTAGGACCATACCGATGAAAAGGGGAGTCTGATGCCTGCAACGTTCCATAGATGCCTTCCTATGCCTAAAGGCGATCGGTATTCCTCCACAGATTCTTCCAAAACCTTACCGAACGTGGAAGGGAGATTGTCCAGAAGCCCTTACATAAAACCTAGTGTAAGAAGCCATCACGCTGTAGAGTTCTTCCTGGATGGAGTTTATCAGGCCCTGCAGACTCGGAGACAATGTGGATATTCGCGGACAGATTAACTTGGTATTCTGCAGGAAGCCACAATCAAACCAAAGATAATGTTAAAAGTTCGGTTGCCACTACGGGCCTATAGGATCCTGCTTGCTCTGAGTCATCTACTCACGTTCCAAACCTTCCTGGTTTACCTAAACAACCACATCTGGCACATGCTAACCCTTTCACAGGAAACAACTTACAGGATTCAGACTTATCTGAAGATGATACTACCCATTGACACAACTACCAGGGCAATAGTAGAGAGGTGGAGAAAGGGCACTCGAGGAGTTATCCTCAACCGGAGCTGAAAAGTGTCTTCTAAGTGCATTAATACCATCCGCACAGGTTAGAACCAGGATCAGCCTCTGGAGCCCCTAGCTACTGAGAGCGAAAGGAAAAAGTGTTACAGCCCTCCGATAGAATGTGGCACTAAGTTCCACCTGTCTGGAACAGCTTTTCTCCCACGCTTAGGGGTCGCAAAACTAGGAAGAGCTATTGCAAATGTGTCAAGAGAATGAGAAAAAGCCATTAAGGAAAGCGCAGAGAGTATGACAGCCCTACAGGAAGAAATCCAATGATTACCACAAATGGTAATAGAGAATTGATTAGCCCCGGACCACCTTTTAGAAGGACAGGACAGAGGATGTGCATTATTGAAGAAGAGCTGCTGGGGTTTTCTGTAAATCAAGACCAGAAAACGGAAACTGATAGAAACAAGATAAAGACTCATTGCAAAATATTACATGAAGTAAGGCAGGGATCTCCCCTCAATCTATTTGGCTGGCTAACCTCTGGGCTCCCAGACTTAGGGAGAGGACTGTGAACTAAAAGGATTTGGGTTGCTGTCTTCACTCTCTTGTTTTGCTTTGTAATTATAGATGTGTGTTTACACTGTTGCATTACCTTACGACCTCGACTTATGCCTTCCAGAAGGAATAGTAGAGTGTGCCCCTGATGGTCAAAAGAAAAGGAGGGACTGCCAGGAAAAATCTCATTCCCTAACTATTGCACCAAATAGTCTCTATACTAGGAGATCGTATCAACTTGCTGAAGAGACATCTAGTTTCCATTGTATACTGCATAGCCATGGTTCAGTCAGCAGGACTAAAGGACCCCGGCTCATTTGAAGGAGGAGAAGGACAGCCCCCAGCCTGAAGAAGAAAGGACACCCCTGGACTACCCTGGACCATGCCAGCATCCCAGCCCCTCCAATACCTCTGGGAAACCCTCCCCTTCTCTGGCATCACAGATAAAGAACTGCAGCAAGACCCACTCCAGGGACGTCTACATCAGGAAAGAAGCGGATGGATGATGATGCCACAGAATTAGGGCTGCTTTGCAAAACAGCAGTAGATGTGTGTGTTAAGTAGCCATTGGTCAAATCAGGTTGTACCTGAGTGCTTGAAAGGCACAAGAACCCTGTGTAAAACCGCATTCGGGCTGCCCCAGTTTGACTGGGACACCTCATGGGCACGAAGAGAGAATTACTCTTGTAATTCTAGACTTTGTGTCCTCGCCTCTCTCCTCGGTCGGCACGGGCCAGTTGCCAAATCTTCACGACAATACCCCTCTCCCCATTCTGAAAGTTATCCCTGAAGGCCGAGAATTGCCCCAGGGGTGGCCCAGAAGCCTGCCGTTCAGCAGCGGACAGTTTACCTCCATCATGGCGCTGTCCTCCCGGGAAATGATCGTTCAGGAAGGACTCCCACTGAAACCATAACATAAAAGCAGAGTTAACGAGGAAATAAAAGGTTCCGCCCAATGAGCTGAGTCCCTGGCCATCACCCGAGCCTTTGAAGCTGGAGCCAGCACAGTCTGTACTGACTCCGATGCTGTATGGGCTGGAGCCACCCAGTGTCTTGGCAACGGGCAAGAGCTGCTGCACTCCCTTCAGGGAAGCTGCAGGCATTGATCCGTCTCTGATTGTGTTTTGCCTGGGGGAACCAGGATAACAGCAGTGGCCTCGAGCCTAACCTGGTATTTGGGCCCTGCATTGCTGCCGTCCCAGTACTTGAGAAAGGCAATTAACAGTTGCACTTGTGACAGACACCCCCTGCTCCTGACCCCTGGTAATATGGTTAGCATAACGAACGCCATTTGATGAGGCAAACGGCCATGCTCTCTCTCTCGGCTCCTCAGTCTTTTCCCTCATCTTCCTTTTCTCTTTCTAGTCCTTCTCCCCGTCAGCTTAACCTGGACGACCCGGTGTCCCTGTGCTCTGCTATTTCCTTTAGCATTGCCCTAGGGAAGATCTGTGTCTTTAGGGCTAGGGATCATTTAGGAGCTGGTCTCCTCATGTAGACGGCAGAGCTAGGTGTAGTTAAAGCAGAGGTTCTTCTCAGCTGCTGCTCCATGCACCTTGCTGAAAGAGCAGGCTGTGGGCCTTATTTTGAAGGAAGGTTTCTTGTTCTGCGCTTACTGCTCCTCGGGACGCTGCAGAGGAGCGGTGTTGGGGTCTGGAGGGACGGATGGGACCTGCTGTGATTCCTCGTAAATGTGAACGCAACTTGTCCTAAGGTACTTGAATGAAACCAGACTGACCGTGTATGGTTTTCTTCCCAGCTCCAATTCCAACCTGCGTGCTCGGCGCTAATGAACAAGAGCCCGTGCGCTGTTTTCCAGATGTTAGTGGCTGCAAGTTAGCTGAGAACATCATTACTTAGGTAACGGGGTAGGTGGTCTGTGATGACGGCGCTTTCACGAACGCTTCCTGATCTTGCCACTTCAAAGCCCTTCCTTTTCCTGGAAATTTTAAGATGGCATTTCTTATTCTGGGGTTCAGACTGGAGCTGGACTTTATGTTGAACAGCTGATACAATGGGCTCCATAAAATGTGAGTAAGAACCCCGCTTTTTTGTTGTTGTTTTCTAACACTCTCTGAACTTTGGTAAGCAAGAGGAAGAGTGGTTGAAAGAGTCTGGTTTTTGAGAGTGACGTATGCCTGTAGCGTGCCTGTCATTGTATGCTGAAGGTTTCCCACCTGCAGGATGATTCTGCTGGGCTGTGAGGCTGCATTGGAGGAGCAGAGGTAAGAAGCGGTGTCTTTAAGGGTAACGAAGCTGTAGCAAAACTAGCGGGAAAAGCGACTTTCTTCGTAGAATGCTGCCTGACACAACCAGTAGCAAGTAAAGGCACCTGAAATCGGCTTTTTTGTGCAGTCTTCGTCCGGAGCTTTTGATATGGATTGATTTCTGGGAAGCAAGACCTGAGCGCCTGTGCACTCCCATAGGCAGTGCTGCCTCCCAAAACAGGTCCACCCTTCTCCGCTTCTGCTCCTTCCACGGTCGTGTAGAACAAGGAGATGCAATAGTGTGCAGATGCAGTAATTCGCTGGCAACGGGTGTACGTTGGGGAGGCCTGGCGGAGGGCGTGGCCAGACGGGGCTGTGAGGTCACAGAGCCCCGCTTTGACGTGCTGTGCCGCGCCAGCTGCGGGCAGCACTCTGGCAGCGGCGGCGGCGGCGGCAGCAGCAGCAGCGGCAGCAGCAGCAGCATGGTGCGAGCGTTGGGGGCCGTGGTTCTCACTCGCCTCCTCCTCCTCCTCCTCCTTCTTCTGGTGGCCCTGCAAGCCCAGGATGCCCAGGCTGCTCCAAGACGAGCGCAGCGAGCAGGTAGGCGGGCAGGGGGCCAGCACCCAGCCCCGAGCAGCGCGTCGTGGCATCCACCGCACCTCAGCGGGGCAGCAGTGGGGACAGGGCTAGGGCTGCGTCCGGGAGAGCAGCTGGGCTGGGCTGGGCTGGGGGAGCCAGGCAGGAACCGTGGTGCAGGCAAGGGGGGCAGACACCCCATGGGGAGGCGCAGAGGGGCTGCAGCTGCTTCAGAGGCATTTTCTGGGCGAGCAGGGGGTCTGGGAGCAGCGGTGCGGGGTAAGAAACGCGGCTCTGAGTCCCTGTGGGGCCCTCCCTGCCGCCCGGCTCCGTGCCACACGTCCCTGCCGCAGGGCAGCCTGCCCCCAACGTGCACGTTGGGCAGGGGGTGGTGAGCGAGCAGCGCCCAGGCGACAGCCCGTGGCAGCGCGTCTCCCCAGGCTGGTTGCAGCCCTGCCCAGGGCCGGGGCTCTGCCGCTCCCCGGCTGGATCCTGGCTTTCAGCCTCGAGGACGTCCCGGAGGGCTGTGCTCAGGAGATGTCCACTCGGGAGACCAGGAGCGTTTCTGCTCCAGTCCTGCAGCCCTGCTCCCCTTGGATGAACCGCAGGTCCCCAGCCCACAGGAACAGGCAGGGGTAGCGCTGGTGCAGCCTTTCACAGGCTCTTGTCCACGAGAAGCATGGACGATCGCTTTTTGCTCCAGCTCTTTAGCGTGGGCTTCCTCTGTGTGTGTGGAAACTGATCTGTGCTTGATTCCAGACGACGGCGTTGGCAGTGCTTATCGAGCTTCTCAGCTGGATCCTGGTTATGAGCCTTGGGGGCGTCCCAGAGGTAAGTTGTCAATGTCTGCCTGCTTGAGGGAATAAACACTTAGGTTTTAATAGGTTATTCATGTGCAGTTTTACCAAAGATCCTCTTAAGGCCTTCCAAGAGCTTTTTGTGCCTTGGGGGCATTGCACAGAGAAGCCATGAATATTTCTTCACCTGAAGAGCTGCTAGGTCTCGGCAAAAAGGTCACCCATGTTCCTTTTGAGCTGTGGGAACCTACACCTTTGTATGTGTCCCGTGTCATTGCCTCAGCCCCTTCAAGTCACTGCAGGTGACTCAGGAAGAAGCAGATCACAACCTGCAATGGCAACTCTCCTCACCTGTCTTTGGTTACCTGTTTGGTTCCTGCAGTCCGTGTTGATCAAGCCACTCGGTGGAATCCTGTTCCTGAGCCTGGGGGGCACCGCAGAGGTAAGTCTTCAGTCTTCATTTGGTACTGGCCTTTTGTATTTGTTACTGTTTGGTTTGTTACTCGTTAATATTTTGTTGTGATGGTTCGGCCTTCCAGTGGCCAGCAGGCGCTTCTCCACCAGAATCGTGAATGATCATTTTCTCCTCTGGCGCTACACGCTCCCACTTTAGCGTGGGCTTCCTTTTGTGTGTCTGAGAGGTCTCCTGGTAAGAAGGCCCTGACAGGCCCGACGTTTGTCCGTCTGGTCCTTGAGGGGTGTTGCAGGTGGCCTGGAGACAGTAGTTTGAAAGCTGCCAGCTCCCAGCCGAGAGGTCACCAGGCCCCTCCGCAGCTTTGGAAAGCTCCGCCTGCGTCTGGGTGCCATGTTGTTCCCTGCCCCGCTTCCAGTCACTGCAGCTCACGAAGGAAGAGGCAGATCACAACATGCAATGGAAACATTTTCCATCTCTGCTTGATTACAGCTGTCCCTGTAGGCAACGGCTACTTGACTTCTCGACTTGAGCGTGTCCGTGAGCCTCAGGGCGACCCCACAGGTCAGTCCCTTGAACAAATGAGCATTTACATTTTAATTTTCTGTTCAGGTGACATTTAGCTTGCTACTTTCTTGGCTGATGCTCGGGCACGCAGAAGAGCAGAGAGGGAACGGGTCCAGCTCAGTGGTGTGCCCCGGGGGGCTCTGCCTTGGGAAGCTGTCTTTGCCAGCCGCTCCGCCCCTGCGCTGCTTCCAGTGCCGGCTTCAAAGGCGGCAGGCACGCTGGGGTTGAGTTTAGAGCTGGTGTGAGCCCCAGGGAGTCCTTTCTCCTGACAGCTCCGTGCCTGGTTAGTGGCCACTGCAGGCACCCGGTCAATGTTTGCAAGATGCTCCCGAGTGGAAGGGAGAGAGGAGTGCTCTGGAGTAATCCCACGTTTGAACTGCATTCGCTGTCCTTCAGATCTGAAGAAGTCTGTTGAAATATTTCACGGGAGCTGCTCTGTCCTGTGTTCGTTTACAGATGTGGCTGCAGGCTGTTATAAGTTTGTGGTCCAATAATTGAAATGGAACCAGTCCGATTATTTAAATCAATTTATTTGAGCAAGCAGCAGTAAGCAAAACAGCGCTGGGCGGCCGGGGAGTTTCCACTCTACCAACGGCGCGCGCAAAATGGAGAAGGGTTCCCTTACTTATACAGTCTCTAGTCCCTGCTTCCGTGTTGGCTGGTATCGTTTGCGTTGTGTGTGCGCCTGCGCCGGCAGTTGCTAGGTGGTCGTAATCTGCCTCCTGGGGGTTGCTGGGATGAAGGCCGAAGTCTTCCTCAGCTGCCTTCTAGGTGACTTAGGTCCCGCTCATGTTCTTGTGAAATCGCCTTTTCTTTTATCCGTTACTCAGTTGTTTCTTCTACCGAATATTTGGCTGTCCCTACCCCCACATGTCTTTGGATAACTAAGGAATGTTTCAACACTTGCAAGCGATTTTCCCACAATGCTTGCGGGTATACATCAGCGAAAAAAAAAAAAACTTTCCACATGTCTTATACAAGCAAGATTTGATTAACAAACTCAGGGTTTTACTTATCACACAGGCGATGGTTATCCAGCTTCCCGGCTGGGTTCCAGGGCTGACCCGCAGGGAGGTCGCGTGGGTACGTCACGGCTTTTTCCTTTGAGAGCTGCCCGCTAAAATCCAAAGTCAGCCAGGCGCCTCTGCAGGTGTGAGAGTACAGACCTGCACGTGGTGTGCCACGTCGTTACGTGACCCCCTTACATGTTCTGCTGTTCAGTTATGACGAGGTAGATCAGAACGTGTGATGGTAACTTCTCGTGGGTGTTTGGTTGCAGACGTGGCCAGAGGGAGGGCTTTTCCAGCTCCTCGGCTGGATCCTGTGCTGGATCCCAGCTGGCATCCCAAGGGTGAGTAGTCAGTCTTTGTTGACTTCACCGAATAAGCGCTCATTTTCAGTATTTTATTCATGTGACATTTACCTTCCTAATTGCTGTTAATGTCACGTGCTTCGTTTCTTCTCTATGAATGACACATTGTTGGGACTAGATGCACCCCCAAAAGCCCAGGCTTTGTTTCTAAGCTTATGAGTGTGTTTGGAGAGTATTGCCCTCTGAAGGTGTCGTGTTCCTGATGAGGAACGGTTACTTCTAATTAAACTGTCCCGCTTTCTTTCTAAAGAGACGGCCCGTGAGACTGTGCAGAAGGAGGCCTTTCGGAAGGGAAGCGGTCACGCGGTGCCAGTCTCAGATGACGAAAGAGAGGCAAAGCAAGAAACCGGCACGCCAGGTAATTGCTGTCCCGCAGTCAGCCGGTGTCACCAGTCAGAATGACTTCCCCCAGAGCCCGCTCTTGCACGTCCTGTCAGCAGCCAAACCTGGAAGCGTGAGTGCAGAGGAGGGTTGTCAAAGAAGCCAGGAGCGGCTCTCTGAGGACGACCGTCGTCTCTGCTGTGTGGAGGTTATTGCCAGCAGCGTGCCAGAGAGACGCCCGTAGACTCTCTGGACGCAGTTAGCGATTGCTCACCTCCCACCACACCCAGTTCCCAGGGATTTAGGAACTTTGCCCATTTGGGAATGAGGCCACCTGAGGGCTACAACCCGGCTCTGCGCCGCGCCGTCCCGGGGCCAGCCTTCCCCCAACGTGCACATCAGGGCCAGGGGCGACGAGCCCGTGGCACCGCAGTAGCCAGGCAATAGCCCGTGGGCTGGATCCCGTCTCTCAGCCTCGGGGACGTCCTGGAGGGGAGTGCTCGGGAGATGTCCGCTTGGGAAAACAGGAGCATTTCTGCTCTATCCCTGCAGTGCTCTCCTGGGATGAACCACAGGTCCCCAGCACACAGCCCTGGCCTGCAGCCTGGTAATTGGAACAGCCTGGAGGAACAGACAGGGGTAGCGCTGGTGCAGCTGCTCGCTGGCACGCAGGCTCTTCTCCCCGAGAAGTTTAAGCGATCCTTCTTGTCCTCTGGTGCTAAGACACCAGAGCCAGAAGCAGCAACCACTGACAAAAAAGTCTCTTGGGCACGTGAAGCGCACCGTGAGAGTATCCGTAGCGCAGAGCACAGTAACGTGTGGCATTGTCTCTTCTCCTCCAGGGGCGGACGCTGGGAAAAAGGCTGAGGCTGCGGGTCCTGAGGAGCTGCGCAAGTACTATATCCCAGTGACTGCAGCAGCCTTGGGTGTGCTGCTGTCTGGGATGGTGGGATCTTGCGTAGTCATTGCACGGCTGAGGAAGAGAGACCCGTGAGTTGGCTTTTCCCCAGAGCTGTTTATTGCTGCAGCTGGCAAGGAAGTCTTTGCAGTTAGAGTATCCTGGAGCGCCAAGGCAGCTGCTGGCAGTACTCTGCTGAGATTTCTGCTGGAAGATTTTTTTAACTGGCCTCTTAACTCGTATCAGTGAGCAGTCTTTTCTGAAACCCATTTCTACAGAAGGACCCAGAGAGACGAAGAAGCACCGGGACAAGCCGATACTGACTCTGCCGGGAAAAGCGAAGATCCAGCTAGAGAGAAGGCAGAGTCCGGAGAAGGAAGACGAAAGGGTGAGGTTGCCCGAGCAAATGAGATTTTCCACAACAGCTCCAGCCCATCGCCGTGGCCCTTTGCGGCAGAACTCGCCCAGCTGTACAGGAGCGCGAGCGCAGACCCCTCACCTCTGCCCGCTTGTCCCAGCTGCTCTCTCACTGACAGTGCCTCTTCGCTGGACGCCTGGATTTCTCTGGACTCGCCTCAGCCTAACCACTTCTGGTGTCCCTGTTACCAGTACCAACAGGGATACTGTACGTCAGAAGATGATTCTTCTTAGAATAAATAATAAATATGTTTTGGCCAAAAGCAGTGAGTCCTTGGCTGTTTTGGCCGTTTCCGTCGGGCTGTAATGCGCAGAGCTGGGACCAGCGCTGGATCTGTGAGAGAAGGCGTCAGAGACCTGCACTCCAGTGAGGGACCCCTTTGTCCCAGCATCAGCCTGGTTTCCCAGCTGGGGCTGTCGACAAGGCTTTCATCCACCAGAATGGGGACGTGCTGGTGAGACTTGAAGTGCGAAGGGTTGTCCTTGAGCTTGCTTGGGACGCTGCCCTGAACCAGGATGGCCTGGGCAGAGAGGGAAGGAGGTGCTGGGAAGGACGGCCGTCCAGCGCTGAGCACGTCAAGGAGGGCTGACGGGGTGGCAGAGGCTGCGGGGCTGGAGCAGTGCTCCCCACCCCAGACCTCGGAGATGATAAATGAGCGGAAAGCGGGAGCGGGGCTGGGTGGGAGAGGGAGTGGAAGGAATGGGATATTAGTAACCAGGCTGGCATTAAAAATGGAACAGAGTATAACGAAATAATAATAATCCTGTAAAAGAAAGAGGTTAAGCTTTGCAGACTGTCCACAAAGGGGAGGAACACCTTTGGAACACGTCTAAAGTCACGCTGGCCGAATACAGTGGATCCCGTTAAGGCCGACGTGGAGTCTGACTTGCGAGGGTCTTCTCAGAGCACGTCAGATGACACGAAGGACAGACCACAAAGCCAGCCTTCTCACAACTGTTCCCTGCAGTTGCGACTGAAGGGTACAGCAGCCAGGCAGAAAAGGCTTTATACATCGTTCTAGGCTGCCTTGCTGGGCATTACGAGCACCTCGTCCCCGCGCTCCTCCTCCTGGGCGGAGCACCCCGTATCACCCAGTCGGCCCGGCTGCTGACCCGAGTGCCTGTGCACTCCCAGACGCAGGGCTGTATGTGTGCCTGCAGGCTCTTCCCCTGGTGCCCACTATCACACGTGGCGTCAGCAGCCAAACCTGAAACTCTCAGTCCAGAGAAAGTGTTCTAGAGGACGCCAGGAACGGCTCTCTGAGGGCGACTGTCGTCTCCGGCGTGTGGAGGTTATCGCCATCACTGTGCCAGAGAGATGCTGGTCACCCTCTCTGGATGCAGTGAGCTGCTCACCTCCCACCACAGCCAGCTCACAGGAATTGCAGAACTTTGCCATTTTGGGAACGAAGCCATCTGAACCACGCTCAGCAGATGCTGGGAAATGTGACTCTTGACCGAACATACCTCCCTCAGTACCTGCATCCCAGAACTTGCCGTGAGTGCCCCTAGGCACAACAGAGCGGGATCCCTCCTGTGAGCTGAGGTCCAAAGGGGTTCACTGACGGATCGGGCACGGGCTTAGAGGGAACCTGCACCGTCCTTCGGCATCCTCTGTGCCTGAGCCACGCTGAGGCTTTACCTTTCTCTGAGTCTTGGCAGTGCTGTCCAGCCCTGGGGAAGCCCACCACGCTGGGATGTATGGATTTTTTTCGAAAGAATCCAGGTACTGAGCAGTCTTGCAGGAGGCCATAAGTGGGAGACAAGTCCTGAAAACTGGGGGCGTGCAAGCGGTGCCCGTGCTGGAGAAAAGGCAAAGGGGGAGAGCAAGGTTCAGGTGTCTCCTGAGAGGGCCTGACTCCGTCCCCTCGGGGTGTGGGTGCTGGGCTAGGGGAGGAGAGCTGGGGGTGCCACTCCCTGACGCAGGGAGGGGTTTTGTCCATGTTGCTCAAAGGAGCGACTGGTCAAACGGCTGCGCTCCCCCACGCGCTCTCCATCTGGCCTCAGGAGTTCTGGTCAGCGGGACAGCTTGTCCCAAAGGGTCAGAGAGAGCCTCCATGCAGCAGCACTAGCAAGCCTCGGAGAGGGAAGGTGGGCGAGCGCAAAAGAAATGGTGTGCAACTGTGAAGGGTGGCCAAGAAGGGGGAACAAACCCATGACACTGGGAAAACTGGATTACGGCCATCCCAGAGTGTAAGCAAAGCTGAGAGGAGAAAGAGGCTCCAGAGTGCACTGATTTGCAACGGCTTTGGGAGGTTCCTTTGTTTCTACCGAAACCAAGGAAATGTTGCAGCCCCAGGATGTTCACTGGTTCAGAGATGCTAACAAAGTGAGAAAACATTTCCTGGCGATGTCAGACCTCCTGTGAGATTACCAGTAGCGCGCAGGACACACCAACGTGCAGAATTGTTCCTCCAGGCGTGGATGGCAGGAGAAACTCAAATGCTGCGGATCCTAAAGATTTCCAGAAGTACTGCATAGAAGGCGCCGTGGCAGTCTTGGGCTCTGTGCTGCTTGGGGTGGTATTGTGTTGTGTGATCTGTCTGTGGAGGAAGAGAAAACAGTGAGTTGTTGGGAGGGTTTTTTTTTGCCAAACTTCTGTATTAGATGGCTGCTATTAGCCATGGAGCATTTAGAGGTAAGGTATTCTGGAGTGCCGAGTTAGTTACCGACCAGACTCTACTGAGATTTCTGCTGTAAGATGTTTTAACTGGCCTCTCAATTCATGAGCACTCTTTTCAGAAACCCCTTCTTACTGTTGCAAGCGTTAGTTAAAAGTGACCCTGCCTCGACAAGAGCAGACCCAGCGACAGACGTAGGCAGAGCAAGGTCAGGAAGGAAAAACAAGGGATGACATGGCCATAGACAGTGAGAATTGCAAGAGTGACATCTGCCTCCCAGTGAAGCTACCAGCAGGAATCACCCTGCTAGGTGATGCCATAAATCCCAGATGTTCACCTCGGCCAAAGTGTCCCAGCAACTCAGACCGTGGTGAGGAACCTTCGCAGCTATCATCGGCCTTGCTTTGGAGACAGAGAGTCAGTCTGTCCCACGCGCGCCCCAACGCTGCCAGCGTGCGTGTTCTCAGCACAGGCGGGGGTTTTGTCTGTGCAGGGGTACGGATCTCTTTGGTACGTTTTCTGAAGAGAGGATGGAGAGCACCTCACTGAACAGAGAGCCGAGGCTGGCCCCTTGTCAGGGACGGGCAGGGGAGCCGAGTGCTGTTCTCTGCCAGGCACGCTGAGAAAGGAGAACACGAGGTTCTCCTGGCCCTGCAGTGCCATGTCCAGCTTTGGTCCCTCGGTCTGTCGGGGTCAGGTGTCCTTCCTGGTACAGGCAGAGCAGGCAGGCCAGGACGGTCAGGGCCGAGAGGAGACGAGCCATGGGCAAGCGAGCAGAGCCCCAGCCGAGGGGTGCGGGGTGCGCTGTTTTCTGCACGGAGCTCTCCATACCCACGGCTCCCATGTGCAGCCGGGTGCCCGCACCCCACGGTGCGCCCAGTGCTGCCCTGCACCCTCACACCCACCTGGCACCGGAGCTGCGGCACAGCCTCAGCAGCCTCCTCTCTCCGCAGCTCCGGGAGCCCGGCCTGACACCAGCAGCTGCCCCTCCTGCCCGGACAGCAATCCTGCGTGCCCCAGCACCCCTGAGAGCCAGACCCGACGCCAGCAGCCACCGCCTGTGCCTGGAAAACCGGCCTGTCTTCCACGGAGCACCGGGAGACCGGCCCCCCCCAGCCCAGACAGCCGCCCAGCCTGCCCACCCTAGCCCCCGTGGCTGTCCCACCCAGCCAGCTGGCTGTTGCGGGACCGGCCCAGCACCCTCCAGCCCCCCGAGGAACTGAAACCACCCCCCTGCCCCCCAAGCCCATTGCCCCAGTCCTCCTGCAAGGGCTTGAAGCGGCCCCAGCAGGGTACAGGTTGGGCGTGAGATGAGAGACTCCCGATGGACAGCATCAGGGGTCGACCATTTATTGCTGAATAAGAGCACAGCAATAAATACAGAGCAGTAGCACAACTGTCCAGGTTGTAACGGCAGCAAACCCAGGAATTCACCAGTTCTGGGCTGAACTTTGTACCGGGCGCGGAGGGACGTGGATGCCTGCGGTGTCAGCAGGCAGGGAGCTGGGCACGGGACCCGTCAACCATAAAAATGAGGGTTTGGACCATAAAAAGGAAATGTTGAACTCTCCAATCAAAGCTTTGGACCCTAAAAGTGAAGCTCTGAGCCCTAAAAGAGGGGTTTGGGAGCATAAAAATGAGGGTTTGGAAACTCAGGATGCGGCTTGGACCCTCCAAACGACCGGCTGGATCCTAGAACTGAGCCTTTGGAGCATGAAAATGAGGCTTCGGAAACATAAAATGTGGCTTTGGACTCTACAAAGGAGACTTTGCAAACTGAAGCGGAGACATTGGACCATAAAAAGGAGGCTTTGGAGGCTAAAATGAGGTTTTCTGCCATAAAAGTGAGGGTTTAGACCCTAAAAATTAAAGTGGGTGTCCGAAAAAAAGGCTATTGTTAATAAAAGACAGGTTTGGACCCTATAAATAAGGCTTTGGACTCTAAAAATGAGGCTTTGGACCTTCAAAACCAGACTTTAGGCCTTAAAAACGATGCTCTGGGGCCTTGAAATGAGTCTTTGGACCTTAAAAGGGGGTTTGGAACTTATAAATGAGGGTTTGTACCCTAAAAGTGAGGCTCTGGGACCTAAAAAGGAGGCTTTCAATGCTAGAATCAAAGCTTTGGACTCCACAAATGAGGCTTTGGGACTTAAAAATGAGGCATTGGGCCCTAAAAGGAGGATCTGGAGCATAAAAATGAGGGTTTGGACCCTCAAGATGCGGCTTGGACCCTCAAAACGACTGGCTGGATCCTAAAAATGCCGCTTTGGACCCTGAAAATGAGGCTTTGGATACTAAAAATGCGGCTTTGGACTCTAAAAAGGAGACCTTGCAAACTGAAACAGAGCCTTTGGACCACAAAAATGAGGCTCTGGAGCCTAAAATGAGGCTTTGGAAGCCAAAACTAAGGCTTTGGAAAGGAAAAATGAGGCTTTGGACACTATAAATGTAGCTTTGGACCCTGAAAACGAGGCTTTCTGCCCTAAAACTGAGGGTTTAAACCCTCAAAATGAAACTGTGGGCCCCAAAAAAAGGCTATGGGTAATAAAAGACAGGTTTGGACCAGGAAAATGAGGACTTCGGCCCTCAAAATGAGGCTTTGGGCACTAAAAATGATGGGCGAGATGCTACATGTGACCCTTTGGACCCTGCAAAGCAGGGGAACCTATTGGTTCCTCTATGGCCTCAAGAAACGAAGCTTTGGTCCCGAAGATAGGGCTTTGGGCACTCCAGTGGAGACCTAGAGCTGTAAAAGAGGCTTTGGACCCTCAAAACGAGAGTTTGGACCCTCAAAAGGAGGGTTTGGGCCTTAAGAATGGGGCTTTGGGCCCTGAAAAAGAGAACTTGGGCTCTGTAATCAGTTTTCGACCTTAAAACTGAGACTTTGGATGCTAGAAATGAGGGTTGGTACCCCAAAACTGCGGTTTTGAGCCCTTCCGTGAGGCTTTGGGCCTTAAAATTAAGGTTTGGATCCTAGAAATTATTCTTCAGACCTGAAAAATGAAGCTCTGTGCCCTAAAACTTTGGACCATAAAAATGAGGGTTTAGACCCTAAAAGTGCGTATTCAGACCCTCAAAATGGGTCTTTGGAAACAACAAATAAGCCTTTAGACCCTCCAAATGAGGCTTTGGACTCTACATATGAGGGTTTGGGCCCTAAAAATGAGGCTTGGGCTCTAAAAGTGGGGTTTGTACTGTAAAAGGAGGGTTTGGACCTTAAAATGGGTATTTGGACCGTTGAAATGAGGCTTCAGGACCCTCAAAATAAAGGGCCGGGTTGTAAAAATGATTCTTTGGACCCTGAAAATGAGGCACTGGGCCCTAAAAATCAGGCTTGGAGCCTCAACATTTGAGTTGAGAAACAAGAAACAAGGTTGTGGACCCTGAAATGAGGCTTTGGAGTTTAAAGTGAGGCTCTGGAGTTTATAAATACAGCTTTGGACCATCCAAATAAAGCTTTGGACCCTCAAAATGGGGATTTGTTAACTAAAATAAGAGTTGGGACCCTAAAATGAGTATTTGGACACTCAAAGTGAGGCTTTGGGACTTAAAAATGAGTATCTGGATCTTATAAATGAAGCTTTGAACTCTAAAAAGAGGCTTTTGGTCCGAAAAATGAAGGTTTAGAACCTAAAAATGAGGCATACTACCCTAAAAGAGAGATTAAAACCCTGAAAATGAGTCACTGGACCCTAAAAATGCATCTATGGGCCCTAAAAGTGAGGGTTTGGACCCTAAAAAGGAGGCTTTCAACCCTAGAATTGAAGCTTTGGACTCTCAAAATGAGGCTCTGGGCCCTACAAGAAGGGTTTGGACCCTAAAAATGAGGATTTCAGCCCTAAAAAGGAGGCTTTGGGCACTAAAACGGATGGGTTAGGTGCTACAAAGATGCTTTGGATGCTGACAACACGGGGAACCTCTTGGTTCCTCTATTGCCCCCAGAAATGAAGCTTTGATCCCGAATGTAAAGCTTTGGGCACTACCGTTGAGGCTTCGAGCTGTAAAAGCGGGGTTTGGACCCTCTGAAGGAGGGTCTGGGCCTTAAAAATGGGGCTTTGGGCCCTAAAAATGGGGCTTTGGAAATGAAAATGAGGCTTTGAACCCTGAAATTAGGTTTTGGGCCCTCAAATGATGCTTTGGTACCAAAACCTAAGGCTTTGCACCCTAAAAATGGGGCTTTGGAGGCTCCAAAATGAGGCTTCGGGCCCTCAAAATTGCAGACTGAATCCTAAAAATGAGGCTCTGGTCCCTCAAAATGAGGCTTTGGTCCCTGAAAAGGAGGCTTTGGAAGCTAAAAATGAGGGTTTGGGCTCGAAAATGAGCCTTTGGACCCTATAAAGAAGGCTTTGGACTCTAAAAATGAGGCTTTGCACCTTCAAAATCAGACCTGAAGAAGTCATTACTCACAGGATTCACTCCACATTGCGACCATCGCTCTTCTTGGCAACAGAGGGGAAAGCTCTGGATGACAAAGGCTGTCAGGATGCGCTCCAGAAAGAGAAGACCGGTGCAAGAAGATCCCCGTCGCCTAATTGCAAAGAAATAATTCTAGCTCAATGAAATGGGTACCCAAAATGAAACACACAGAACAGCATCCGTCATCAAAACTGTTTCAGTGGTAGTTTTAACTGCTGCAGAGCTGCAGGCGAACAAACTTACTGTCACTGTCACAGGGCCCCAAAAGAAGTAATAATTAGCAAACAGAAACTCTACCCGTAGCCCATATCTATCTTGCCTTTAAAGATAAGATAGCTCAGCCTACAGCTCGGAAGGTATAGACCTATACTTACATCCCGTGTCTACCTGCTCGACGATCTCTCTAGAAACTCAAATCACAATTACCTTTGAAAGAGGATGGAACTCGGGGGGAAGCGGGGAGAAAGGAAGACATTGGTGAAAAAAGGAAAAGTGTAGGCATGCAATTAAACAAGGAAGGAACCAAGTTATCCCAAAGACCAGCTCAGCCCAACTCGCTCTCGCTGGCAAAAACCTGCGCAGCTTGGAGGGAGAAAAGCTGACTTTGGTGCTGGGATGCACGCAAAGTCTGCGTTCAGATCTGAAACAGCAGAAAAACCGTGACAGGGCTCCTTTCCGCTGTCCTCCTACCTGTGCGCATGCTGCGACTTCCTCGTTGCCCTGAAGTCCTCCCAGAGTAACGGGGACGTGGCATCTGGCCAGTCCACATGCCACGCGGAGAAACAGTTTTGACCATGAAGGGGGTAGCAAAGAACTGCATCTGCAGAAGAAAAGGGGCAGCCGCGCCTGAGCCCCAGGAGCCCCTGGTGCCCCAGCATTTGCTCGGCCCTGAAGCCCTGTGGGGCCTGCCAGCACGGGGGAGCCCCAGGGACAGAAGGGAAGGGCAGTGGTCAGCCCCCGTGGGGAGAGTGACGGGCGTCTGTCCTTCTTCCTGGCCACAGGAGGATGCCCTGGGCCACACCAGGACAGGGCGTCTCTCCTCCTCAGCCCCGGGGGAAGGCGAGGCCTGAGGAAGGCCCTGGGTGCTGGGCCCAGCATGGGCGGTGTGACCGGGGGCACAGCCCTGTCTCCTGCCAGGTGCCGGCCTGGCCGACGCCAGCGGCGCCCGTCCCGCAGCTCCTCCTGCCCAGGGCTGTGGCTGGAGCACAGACAGACCCGCATTTCGGGAAAGACTTGCTGCTCCAGAGCAAATCCAGGGCAGCTCCCCTCCTGTCCCCTCCCCTCCCGCCATGTTGCCTCCTCTTCCCCCCCCCCTCCCCTCCCCTCCCCTCCCCTCCCTCCCTGAGCAGGCCCAGGCCCCACGAGCAGACCGAGGGACGGCAGAGCTGTGCACACACCTTGCGCTGCTGAGAGAACAGCTCCCGGTGAAACGGCCCTTCTCCAAGGCCGTCTCTCCGCAGGCCCAGCGTCCCGGCCGGCTGAGGAGCGAGCTGTGGTGGGCGGGCAGCGGGCGCAGGGCGGCTCTGTGAGGAGAGGCCTGGGCTGCCTGGGCCCGCCCAGCAAAGGCCGCGCCATTGGCCACGGCTGAGCCAATCAGTGGAGGCAGAGGCAGCCTGTCAGTCACAGCCGGCCTGGGGCGGGGCCGGAGGGGGCAGAGGCCGAGGGGCCTGAGGAGAGCTGGGCGAGAGGCGGGCTGGGAGCAGCCGGGGCGAGGGGGGCCCAGGGCAAGGACCAGCCTGTTATCGTTTCTTTATCCTGACTTCCGAAACGCAGGCGGAAAGGCCACGTTTAGGAAGGAGACGTGGCTTTGTTCGATAGAGCGCGGAATCGGACGCTCGGGGGAAGTTCCCCAAATCGAGCGCAAAATCAAATCTAAAACTTCGCCTCTTGATGCACCCCACTTCACACATCCTCTTTTCATTACACACGCGTCACGCCAATCCCTCCTATTTACTGCATTTACGTATTGCTAATGTTGCAGAGGTATACTACGCGTGCGCGGGGGTCCCGAGCGGTCGTCGGTGGTCGTTTGGGGAGGTGCCCCTCCTCATTCCGAGACAAAAGTTCACCTTAAGTTGTTATTTTCGTCAAGTAAGCCTTCTATCCCTCGTTGACTGAGCATGTCCGTGTGGTTGTTACTTTAAGGTAAGTTCTCGTTAAAAAGAAGCTCTATCCCTCCCTGCAAATGCTTCAGGTAACTTCAGGCAGTTACAAAATAATGATAACGACTACTAAGGTCCTTTTACATGAAGAAATGTTTCACATACCATCGAGCAGTTACAAGATAATAGCGACTACTAAGGGTCTATTTACATGCCATTGAAAGGGCTGGTATCAAGACCAGGACCAGGACCAGGGCCAGGCCAGGCTCAGGGGTGCTGTAGGCACAGGAGCCGGTTATCTCCCAGCGGGGACAGGCCTGGGGGGGACCCGGAGACCCCACCGCCCACGGGCCGTGCCATGGCCCAGTGTGCTCAGGAGCCCGAGTGCTCAGCCCCAGGGACAACCCACAGCCAGAGTCAGAGCAGGTCCTGCTGTTGGAGAGACGCGAGAAACAAAACAAAGGATGCGACTTAGTTAACGAGGCGCGACCTCGAGAACAGAGGCAGGATGACGCCGTAGGTCAGCCGGGTAAAGGAATACCAAGATGAGCGCAAGGGCAACCAAAAAGCTACTTGAACTGTGAGTGAACTAGCCTAATTAACATAATAGAAACCCCGCCCTCAGGCAAGGAGAGCCCCTACCAACAGAAACCCCTTCCTCACGGAACACGCGCAGTAAAAAAGGAGGATGCTGTGACTTTAAGTGGAGAGGCTTGTGAGAAGCAATGGGGTAACTCAGCGAAACTGTAGAAGTACTGATAACTGTTGCTCGAAATGTGTAAAATGCCTTACCGTGTGTTAACCGGGTGTGCTAGCTTTGTGGAGTTACCACCTAGCACCCATCTCTGGGCAGAGATGAAGCCAACAAATATCTCGACCCTGTGTGTTAATCGGCTTTTTTTGCACACCGGGTAAAAGAATCCTGATTTTTGGGACAACATTTTGGCGACCCAGATGGGACGGCCGTAATACCTTGCCTGGATTGTCTTGCCGTCCCCGACAGCAGACCAGACCGGACAGAGCTCCAGCACGCACCGACCTATTGATCGGGGACTCCTCCGGATTCTCTCCGAAGTCAGGATGACAAGCGACTCAAAAGTGCAACGCCGACCAGAGATACTTGTATCAGGGTGAAAGGGGAATGAATCCCTGGATTGGTGAGTATAAAATTTAATTACAAATTCAATTGCTCCCGCAGAAGGTCGAGGGTAAAGTCACACGTAGACGCTCGGCAAGGGTTGCCTTAATTGACCAGGGGGGTGAGAGCCGAGTGCGCATACTGACCGAGGGGGGTCACAGTGGTAATCACTGACCGAGGGAGTCAAAGCCGGCAAATAGGTAATTCGGTTAAAATGGGATCAAGCCAATCCACGATTCCTCCCTGTAGCTCTGTGGGGTTTATTTTGAAAACTTGGCATAAGTTTGGGGGAGATCCGATGGCTAAAGATAAAATGAAAAGATACAGTAATCAATGGTGGCCGAATTATAAATTGGGCGACGATGAGGTCTGCCCAGAAAATGGATCGGTAAACTCTAACACTATATTACAATTGATGTTATTTTGCCGTCGGACAGGGAAATGGGACGAAGTACCTTATGCTGATGCCTTTATGACTTTGTACAGAAAACCTGATATTCAGGAAAAAATGTAAGCTAAAGACTGACCTAGTGATGTTTGCAGCTTCTGAGAAAAAGGAGAGCGGTTGTTGCATAGGCTGTGATGATAGAAAGATTGCAGGGGGAGAAGAGCAGGAGGATGTGCAACTGTCCCGACAGCCCCACCTCCGTACAAAAATAGTGCCGGACAACCGCCAATCGATCCTAATTTACAGTCGGGCAATGAGAATTTTAGCCCCATTTCCAGTCGGACTAGAGGGCACGCTCAACCAGTTGTACAGGCTCCCCTGAGACAGGCGGTGAGGCTGGAAGGACTGCCGTTTTTATACACGTTCCGTTCACTACCTCCGACCTGTTAAATTGGAACCAATCTGTTGGATCCTATAGGGGAAACCCTGAGGGAGTACATCAGCTATTAGAAACTATAATGTTAACACACAATCCCAGCTGGGGAGGTATACAGGCTCCGCTAAATACGTTCTTTGCGGCAGAGGAAAAGAGAACGGTGATCGAAAGGGCCAGGGAAGAAGGGGAAGGAGGAACAGGCAAGAAGATTCTGAGGAGTTCCTACCTACTAAAAGGGACCCAGAATGGGATCCTAATGGGTCGTGGTTTAACCCCAGTCAGCAACTCAGCACCACGCAGCCGCTTCCCCCTTCCCCCTCCCAGTGGGGTGAGGAGGAGGAAAGGGGAAAAAAAGTAAAACTCGTGGGTTGAGATAAGAACAGTTTAATAACTAAAGCAAAATATAAGACTAACAATAGTAGTAATGAAATATAATAATACTAATGAAAAGGAATATAACAAAAAGGGGGGGGAAGGAAGGGAAAAACAAAAAAAACAACCAAACAAAAAAAAACCCACCAGTGATGCACAATGCAATTGCTCACCACCCGCTGACCGATGCCCAGTTAGTTCCCGAGCCACGATCTGCGCCGCCCAGCCAACTCCCCCCAGTTTATATACTGGGCATGACGTTCCATGGTATGGAATACCCTTTGGCTAGTTCAGGTCAGCTGCCCCGGCCGTGCTCCCTCCCAGCTTCTTGCACACCTGCTTGCTGGCAGAGCATGGGAGACTGAAAAGTCCTTGGCTTAAGATAAGCGCTACTTAGCAACAACTAAAACCTCAGAGCGTTACCAACATCATTCTCACACTAAATCCAAAACACAGCACTGTACCAGCTACTAAGAAGAGAGTTAACTCTGTCCCAGATGAAACCAGGACACCACTCTAGCCCTGTGCCGGCTCCTCACCACCATTTTTCCTTCCTCCACTCCCTGCCCAGCTCCCCCCCCTTCTCCTCCTCCCTCTGTCCGTCCCTCGTCCCTCTGTCCACCTCCTGTCCCTCTCCTGCCACCCCACCGCCCTACCCCACCCCTCTCTGCCGCTCTGGCCCTCTCAAGTCCTCCACCTCCACCTCCTCCTCCTCGTCCTCGTCCTCCTCCTCGTCCTCCTCCTCCCTGCTCCCCCGGGGCTCCGGGGCCGGGCTCAGGGCAGCCCCGGGGAGGCGGCCATGGGGCCTGCGGGGGGGCGGGGCCGGGCCGGGGGACGGTGTCCCCGCAGGGTCAGACAGCAGGAAGGAGCGCCCCAGGGCATGCCGGGAGCTGTAGGCCTGGGGCACGGGGCTGCCAGGCCGCCATGTTGGTTCCCAGGGCATGCTGGCAGCTGTCCTTTCCCCCTCCTCAGCTGCCAGGCGGCCATGGTGGTCCTGAGAGGCGCAGTCTCTGCTCCAGCTGCGGGCCGGCTGAGGTGAGGGCTGGGGCTGCCCGGGGGTGCTGGTGGTGGTGAGCTCCAAAACAGCCCGGTGCGATGGGGTCCCGGTCAGGTGGAGCTGGGCCCAGCCGGGCAGCCCCGGGAGTGAGCCAAGAGCTGGGGAGGGGAAGGAGACGGAGACAGACCCCCCTGGGCCCAGGCACCCCGACTCCCCGAGCCCCCCTGAGCCAGCCCAGCATTTTTCCATTTCCTACAATACTAGGAGGAGTGTGTTTTTCTGTTAACTCTTCCAGGGCTTTCAGTACAAGTGCCCTGTTCAGGGCCTGGGCATCTTCAGCTGCCTTGGAAAATGGCCAGGCAGGACGAGGATTGTTCAAGCCTTGTTTCCCGTGCTAGAAAACACTTCCTTTTTTCAAGATGTCCTTGCATGGGCAAGGTGCAGGCAGTCGGGATTGTTTGCATTAGGGAGCAGCCTGATGAATCCAGGCTGCTGCCGCCGTTCAGTGGCAGAGCTGAAACACCTGCAATTCAGGGTCTCGGGCACAAATCTTCTGCAGTTAGGTACTCATCTCCTTCTTCACAAAGAGAGAAAAGGAATAAAAGGAGATCCCTGTTAGTTAGTTCAGTAAAGGGAAAAGAAAAGTGCCATGAGATCTGTTTGCCTCTTTTTGGAGGATGGACTTGAGCACGAAGGAGAAGAGTGCCCTAATAGCAGGCCGCTGGCAGGCTGAGGGGATGCAGGGAGTCTGCTCCCCGGGAAAGCCGTTGCACTTTGTCTAATTTCGTAACTGTTGGATTGGGGGTTTGAAGCCGCGTTCCCAGAAGGCACACGGTAACTCCTTTCTGTCTCTCTCTCTCTGGCCCATTCATTGTCCCGCTCCCGCTCCAGATTTCCAGAAAGTGGGACGCCCCCCATTCAGGGGAGATTCTCGCCTCAGGATGCCTGCAACCTCGAGCTTAGCCTTGTGCTTGGTCCGTGAGAGAGCCACGGCTCTAACTGCAAATCGGAGTGAGTAGGGGATGCGGATAGGGGACTTCTGCAGGGAGCGCCTGAGCGGTCCGGGCTGCTGGCCAGGGTGAGACCTGTGCCAGCCAGTTCATCTTTGAGCTCCAAATGCCTTTTGATAGAGATGCAGGTCTCCTGGGGATTGTGGGGACATGCTCCTGCATCTGGAAAGATGGCTGAGTTCCTGGCAGAAGAGGGACACTGGGGTTTAGAGGTCAGAGTTGAGGCAGGTATGGAAGATGGCAATAGCTGTGCTCTTTAGTCCAAAAAATTCCTTTCTGTAGGTTCAAGCAGGTTTTTTTCTCTCCTCTGCTGCTGCAGTGTGGAATAGGAGGCCAAAAAAAGAGAAACCGACGCTGTACACACTGCACACTCTTAAGTATTTGTTTTCAAATATGGGTGAGGTTCAAGCTAGAACATGCTTTGCAATTGGTGTATTTATTGCAGTGAATTTTGAGCTCTTCTGGCTGTTTTCTGTGGTTTTCAGCTGGCTTCTCCTCCCCAGAAAGAAATACCGTGCATTATGAAAGAGGCCATTATGAAATCGTCCCTTAGGAGAGCTGGGTTTATTCGCGCTCTGCTTTTTAATTCCGCTCTGTATTATTTATGCCGCTGTTGAAAATACTCCCCGGTTAAAGTATTCTGAACCTACTCCAGCTACATTTTACTACGCGCAGCTCCCACCAACCAACAGTTTTCTTTCCTGTCATTCTTCGTGAAATAACAGGCATCACAGCCAGAATCCTGTGTTGCTATTCCACGGTGAAGAGGTACAAGGAGGAAGAAGGGGCAGCAGGTGAGCAGTGTAGTCGAAGGCCCCCTGCTGAAAGCAGGGTCAGCGAGAGCGGGTGGCCCGCATGATGCGTGGTCCCGAGGGGCCTGGAGGCGGGCCCCGGGGCGGACCGTGGCTGGCGGGCTGGAAGTCGGCCAGACCGGCCAATTGCAACAGTGCGCCTGGCGCGGCATCATGATGATGCTCAATGGGCGTGACTGCTCTTATATAGCCGCTCGCGGGGAGACGGGCTGTGGTGGCCGCAGCTGAGTGCCTCTGGAGCGAGAGGTGCCAGCGGCAGGGTTCGCAGCTCCAGGAGAGCTCTTGGAAGGAGCCATGGAGCACCGTCTTGAGTGCTGGCGTCCGAAAGGTGGACGCAGTGCTGAGCGCAGGGGGAAGAGGGGAGAGGTGAGCAAGGGCGCGATGGAGAGGGCTCGTCCGGGAGCCTGGGAGACGCAGGGCTGCTCTGGGCCTCGGGACGTGCGCGGGGAGCTGGGAGGGCTGCAAAGGTGGTGGGGCCGGGGGAGAGTTTGCAGGGAGTGGTGGCCTGTCTGCCCAGGCTGGCTTACGGCTAGGCAGGTGGGAGGGGTTGCTCGCGCAAGGACGCGGGCGGTGGGTTGAGGAAGGGCTGGGAGTTGTGGGGAGGGGGCGAGGAAGCAGAGAGCAGCTTTTGAGTGGGGCCGCTCTTGGCGCTGGCCTTGGTGGGAGTCTTCCGAGAGGCTTTCTAGCAAGTGCCGTGCAGGAGGCTTCTGGAGCTAGTGCCTGCGTGCCCACGAGTGTCTCCCTCTCTCCTAGCTCCTAGGGAACAGGAGCCAGCCAGTGGCAGGAGAGGTACTGGGCTGCTGGAGCTGCCCCTTGGGGTGAAGATCCCTGTGCTGCCCGGCTCCAAGCCTGTCTTCTGCAGGACAAAGCTGGGGGAGAAGGTAAAGGGAGTAGAAAGGGGTAGAAAAGCTCTCCTCTTTGAGGGGGTCCCCGTCATTCAAAGAAGTCCTTGTGGGCACCTGCTGTCCAGTGGGTGCTGCCGCCCTTCAACGTGGCAGCGCTGGGGAGTAGAGGGAAGCTCCTGGCTCGCTGGCGCGGAGACAAAAAGAGGACTTGTGGGTTTTCTGGCCTGGTTTCTGGCAGCGTGCAAGCGTGCGGCCGGGGCCCTGCCTGCAGCAGGCGGCAGTGTGCCCGGCTTCCGGGCCAACGTGCCCTTCCTTCGGGCTCCTCCAGCAATGTCGAGCCAGGCTGCGGGGCGCTCTTGAGGGAGAGTCCAAGCTTCTCCTGCTTGCCTTGTTGGCGTCTTTGGAAAAGCTGGGGCTTCTCTGCTTGGGGAAGGCACGCAGTGTCCTCCTCCTGCTCCAGCTTGCGGTGCATTTTTCCCAAGGCGGAGACTTCCTGGAGGCAGAGTTAGTTGACACAGCCCTTGGGCCTGCCGAACCCCGAGGAGACTGTTTTCAGTGCCTCATGCAGTTGCTGCCTTTGAGCTGCCGGGCTTGCACTTTTCACTCGGAAGGTTCCTTTCTGTTGTGGCAAGGTCTTCCTGGTGGCCTAAGATGCCTGCTTTGCTGGTGGGCTTTGTCTTCTCTCCCCCAGCCCAGCCCAGCCCAGCCCAGCCCAGCCCAGCCCAGCCCAGCCCAGCCTAGCGCAGGCCAGCCTGGCCCTGCAGTCTGGCTGTGCTGTTCTCGGTGCCTTCAGAAGGATGGAGAAGAGTGTTGGTCTTGCAAGTACCTTGACCTTTTCACGAGTCCCGCTTGGCACCTCTTTGCTGCTCTCTCCTGCCTCCTTCATACTCTGGCAACTCTCTCTTACAGCTTCACCAGCCCTCTGGTTATTTCAATCTGGGAGATCCATACTGCCGCCTCCTGAGCACGGAATACAACAGCCTGCATGACCCGCACCTGCGGGCCTACCACAAACGCAAGGACAACCTGCGGAGGCTGAAGAGAGAGGGTTACGTCAGCAGTGAGGGCAAAGTAGGTTTGGACGTGGGGCTGAGGAAAAAGAGTCCTCTCAAGCGGGGTTCCCAGAGCGCTTGGTGCAGCCGCCTGTTGCTGGCGGAGGGCACAGGGCTGTGGGGCTGGTTTCCCTGGGAGCAGAAGGAGCGCCAGCGTCCCTCTGGCAATTGCCACTCGTGCTCTTCTCAGGCTGCCCTGCGCTGCCTGAGCGGTGAGGAGGCAGGCGGTGCAGGGCCTGGTGCTGGGGCGAGGAGCACCGCTCAGCCCTGTCTGGGGGGAGTCAGGGGCCCCACCAGTGGGGAGGGAGGGGAGGGGAGGGGAGGGTGTGCAGAGGAGCAGCTCCCCTGCCGCTGGGTTTGGGCTGTTTTGGGGCAGGCAGTCTGCGTAGGTGTGTTGAGAGTTGTTGGGGGATTTCTGCCCTCGTCTCTCCATAGGTGGTTTGCACTCTGAAGGAGTTCAATGAGTACAGGCAGTATCTGACCACGCTCAAGCTGGAGGCAGAGAAAATGTTCCTGCGAGAGGAGGTAGGCAAAGCGGAGCCTTGGTGGACACCGGTGAGCGACACGGTGGCGAGGGCTGGGGCTTTACTTGCGGCATGTCGGGGAGGGGAGGCGGTCGATGCCGAAGAGGTGAGGGCTGTGCCACCGGGCCGGGCGTTATGGCAGGGCAAGGAGTACCGGGCTGCGAGCTGAGCTAGCACAGGGTGCAGGGGTGGGCATGGGCAGGAAAGTCACGTGCAGGCTCGCAGAGTCGCGAGGGAAGCATTTCTCTTCTGCCCTCGTCACGTGGCTGAAGCAGAGCGCTGTGCTGGGCCGCGGGACACCTCAGCACGCAGGGGCCTGAGCGCTTGTGCAGGCAACAGCAAGCCCCAACCTGGTGTCACCTTTCAGCAAAAGCTTCAGCAAGAGCTGGCCAAAGCAGAGGATGCCTCCAGACTGCCGGGAGGGAGTGACGTTTCTCGCCTGCGAGAGCGGCTGCTGCCGGAGCAAAGAAAGACTTTGCCGGGTGGAGAGGGGAAGAGGAGGCCGAGGTAAGAAAAGGGCAAGTAACGCTTGCTCT